>NC_060184.1:71084191-71184191 GCF_021184085.1 Oncorhynchus gorbuscha | reverse complement strand
CCAGACTCTTTTGCCCTTTAAAAAATGTGCCATATGTAAAATATTGGATGACAACCTAATGATGTTTGTTTCCAAGATTAGGGCTGTTTTCCTACAGAAGTAAAATCCGCATCGTAGATTTCTTTCGTAGCCACAACGCTAATGAGTATCGTGATACTGTATCGTACCGGCCCTAATAGAGCGAGACGGGATCGGAGAAAGAGAGAGTGACAGAGGACCAGTAAAAAATATAAAAAAAGAGCCGACAGACCGAAAGTGTGAAAAGAAGACTTCGGCTCTGACTGAGCGACACCTCCCCCCTCTCCCCCACCTCCTAGCCATCACGCAGTCCCAGGATTTCAGCCTAGGGAGAGACCTCCCCCCTCTCCCCCACCTCCTAGCCATCACGCAGTCCCAGGATTTCAGCCTAGGGAGAAACCTCCCCCTCTCCCCCACCTCCTAGCCATCACGCAGTCCCAGGATTTCAGCCTAGGGAGAGACCTCCCCCTCTCCCCCACCTCCTAGCCATCACGCAGTCCCAGGATTTCAGCCTAGGGAGAGACCTCCCCCCTCTCCCCCACCTCCTAGCCATCACGCAGTCCCAGGATTTCAGCCTAGGGAGAGACCTCCCCCTCTCCCCCACCTCCTAGCCATCACGCAGTCCCAGGATTTCAGCCTAGGGAGAGACCTCCCCCCTCCCCCACCTCCTAGCCATTACGCAGTCCCAGGATTTCAGCCTAGGGAGAGACCTCCCCCTCTCCCCCACCTCCTAGCCATCACGCAGTCCCAGGATTTCAGCCTAGGGAGAGACCTCCCCCTCTCCCCTCCTCCTAGCCATCACGCAGTCCCAGGATTTCAGCCTAGGGAGAGACCTCCCCCTCTCCCCCACCTCCTAGCCATCACGCAGTCCCAGGATTTCAGCCTAGGGAGAGACCTCCCCCTCTCCCCCACCTCCTAGCCATCACGCAGTCCCAGGATTTCAGCCTAGGGAGAGACCTCCCCCCTCTCCCCCACCTCCTAGCCATCACGCAGTCCCAGGATTTCAGCATAGGGAGAGACCTCCCCCTCTCCCCCACCTCCTAGCCATCACGCAGTCCCAGGATTTCAGCCTAGGGAGAGACCTTCCACCTCTTGTCCCTCCGCCGCTCCAAGCAGCACAAACATAGAGGGCAGGGGGAAGGGAGAACGAACGAGACAGTATGAGCCAAGGAGAAACAGATTGAGAGTGCGAGGTAAGGCACAAAACGAGAGACAGATCAAGATGGGAATGCACCAAAGGGCTCCAAAGAAAACATTAGCGCTGCCACTGATGATAAATAGTCTTGTGTGTAGGTGACTAACAACAGTCTGGTTAACCCACAGTGGGCTGTGGCAGACAGTGGCACCAGCAGGTAAGTGGTTAGCCAGTGGGGTCAAAGACCACCCACACCTCCACTCCAGAGGGGCCCATCCCCGACCTCATTGGCTAAGCACACTCCAGTCCCCACCTCTGACACCCCAGTCCTGTGTAGCTCAGTTGGTAGAGCATGGCGCTTGTAACGCCAGGGTAGTGGGTTCGATCCCCGGGACCACCCATACGTAGAATGTATGCACACATGACTGTAAGTCGCTTTGGATAAAAGCGTCTGCTAAATGGCATATATATTATAGATCGATACACAGCCATGTCTCTCCTGACAGCATGGGGAAAGGGAGTATTCCCCCTCAATGCAAAGCTGCTGCACTGAGTTATTCAGCCATGAATGTTTGAGGTTGTGTGGAGTTGGTGTGCGTGTGTGTGTCTGTTTGTGGAATTTTAGGTAATAGAGTCAGATAAGGCACAAATCAAAGCTCAGATAATGGTGGTATTGGTCATTGGGCCAGAATGAGTGACACAGTTCTGCATTAGCAACTGTACAGCGCATTCGGAAAGTATTCAGACCCCTTGAACTTTTCCACATTTTGTTTTCAGGTCTCTCCAGAGATGTTTGGCCAGGTTCAAGTCCAGTCTCTGACTGTGCCACTCAAGGACATTCAGAGACTTGTTCCAAAGCTACTCCTGCATTGTCTTAGCTGTGTGCTTAGGGTCGTTGTCTTGTTGGTAGGTGAACTTTCGCCCCAGTCTGAAATCCTGAATGCTCTGGAGCAGATTTTCATCAAGGAACTCTGTACTTGATGAGGTCCCTGCCGCTGAAAAACATCCCCACAACATGATGTTGCCACCACCATGCTTCACCGTAGGGATGGTGCCTGGTTTCCTCCAGACATGACGCTTGGCATTCAGGCCAAAGAGTTCAATCTTGGTTTCATCAGACCAGAGAATCTTGTTTCTCATGGTCTGAGATTATTTTAGGTGCCTTTTGGCTAACGACAAGTAGGTTGTCATGTGCCTTTTACTGAGGAGTGGCTTCCGTCTGGCCACTCTACCATAAAGGCCTGATTGGTGGAGTGTTGCAGAGATGGTTGTCCTTCTCCACAGAGGAACTCTGGAACTCTGTCAAAGTGACCACCGGGTTCTTGGTCACCTCCCTGACCAAGGGGGTTCTCCCCTAACTTCTCAGCTCTCGGAAGAAACCTGGTGGTTGCAAACTTATTCCATTTAAGAATGATGGAGGCCACTGTGTTCTTGGGGACCTTCAATGCCGCAGAAATGTTTTGGTACCCTTCCCCAGGTCTGTGCATCGACACAATCCTGTCTCGGCGCTCTGAGGACAATTCCTTTGACCTCATGGCTTGATTTTTTTCTCTGACATGCAAGGTCAATTGTGGGACCAATCAAGTTGTAGAAACATCTCAAGGATGATAAATGGAAACAGGATGCACCTGAGCTCAATTTTAAAGCAAATGGTCTGAATACCTATTTATAAGGTAAGGTATTTCTGTTGATGTTGATGTTTTTCAACGCCGATACTGATTAATCTGACGATTTCATTTTTTAAAATTTGTAATACAGACAATTACAACAATACTGAATGAAAACTTATTTTAACTTAATATAATAAATTAACAAAATCAATTTAGCCTCAATTTGGTTTAAATAATGCAAAGAAAGTGTTGGAGAAGAAAGTAAAAGTGTAATAAAAGTATAAGTCCATATAAGAAAGCTAACGTTTAAGTTCATTGCTCAGAACATGAGAACATATGAAAGCTGGGGGTTCCTTTTAACATGAGTCTTCAATATTCCCAGGTAAGAAGTTTAAGTTTAAGTTATTATAGGAATTATAGGAATATTTCTCTCTATACCCTTTGTATTTCATATCCCCGAACCAGGAACACATCGACAACAGCAAACCTCGAAGCAGCGTTACCCATGCAGAGCAAGGGAAAAAACTACTCCAAGTCTTAGAGCGAGTGACGTTTGAAATGCTATTAGCGAGCACCCCGCTAACTAGCTAGCCATTTCACATCGGTTACACCAGCCTAATCATAAACAGCTCAATGCTTGAAGCATTGCGAAGAGCTGCTGGCAAAACGCATGAAAGTGCTGTTTGAATGAATGCGTACGAGCCTGCTGCTGCCTACCATCACTCAGTCAGACTTCTATATCAAATCATAGACTTAATTAGAACATAATAACACACAGAAATATGAGCCTTTGGTCATTAATATGGTAGAATCCAGAAACTATCATTTCGAAAAACAAAACGTTTATTCTATCAGTGAAATACGGAACCGTTCCGTATTTTATCTATCGGGTGGCATCCATAAGTCTAAATATTCCTGTTACATTGCACAACCTTCAATGTTATGTCATAATTACGTAAAATTCTGGCAAATTAGTTCGCAACGAGCCAGGCGACCCAAACTGTTGTATATACCCTGACTCTGCATGCAATGAACGCAAGAGAAGTGACACAATTTCACCTGGTTAATATTGCCTGCTAACCTGGATTTCTTTTAGCTAAATATGCAGGTTTAAAAATATATACTTCTGTGTCTTGATTTTAAGAAAGGCATTGATGTTTATGGTTAGGAACAGTCGTGCAACGATTGTGCTTTTTTTTCCGCAAATGGGCTTTTGTTAAATCATTCCATGTTTGGCAAAGTTGGCTGTCTTTGTTAGGAAGAAAGTGTCTTCACACAGTTCGCAACGAGCAAGGCGGCTCAAACTGCTGCATATACCCCGACTCTGTTGAAAGAGAAGTGACACATTTTCCCTAGTTTAAAAAATTTAAGTTAGCAGGCAATATTAACTAAATATGCAGGTTTAAAAATATATACTTGTGTGTTGATTTTAAGAAAGGAATTGATGTTTATGGTTAGGTACACGTTGGAGCAATGACGGTCCTTTTTCGCACCGCATCGATTATATGCAACGCAGGACACGCCAGATAGACTAGTAATATCATCAAACATGTGTAGTTAACTAGTGATCATGATTGATTGATTGTTTTTTTAGATAGGTTTAATGCTATCTAGCAACTTACCTTGGCTTCTTACTGCATTTGCGTAATAGGCAGGCTCCTCGTGGAGTGCAATGTAAGGCAGGTGGTTAGAGCGTTTGACTAGTCAACCGTAAGGTTTCAAGATTGAATCCCCGAGCTGACAAGGTAAAAATCTGTTTTTCTGCCCCTGAACAAGGCAGTGAACCCACTGTTCCTAGTCCGTTATTGGAAATAAAAATGTGTTCTTAACTGACTTGCCTAGTTAAATAAAGGTGTAAATCGGCCAAATCGGTGTCCAAAAATACCGATATCTGATTGTTATGAAAACTTGAAATTGGCCCTAATTAATCAGCCATTCCGGTTAATTGGTCGACCTCTAGTATAAATTTGAAAACATTTCTAACAACCTGTTTTTTGCTTTGTCATTATGGGGTATTGTGATGTCATTGTGGGGTATTGTGATGTCATTGTGGGGTATTGTGATGTCATTGTGGGGTATTGTGTGTAGATTGATGAGGGCAAAACATTTATCTAATCCATTTTACAATAAGGCTGTAAGGTAACAAAATAGAGAAAAAAAAACAGGGTCCGACTACTTTCCAAATGCACAATACATGCAAACATGTAAATGGTGTGTTGACAAAATTAAATATTACTGTATGCATGTGAAAAACAACTGCAAAAGTGAACATGAATGTAGGCCTAGGAGTCTAGCCTAGTGTATACAGCTTGATGTGGTGTTGTGTCTGTACCCGCCAGGACATGTGACAGGAACAGGATGGAGAGAGGCAGGGGGTGGGGATGAGAGAGGCAGGGGAGGAGAGGGGCATGGGGTGGGAAAGAGAGCGACAGAGCGAGAGCGCGACCGAGAGAGCGAGAAAGAGCGACAGAGCGAGAACGCGCTAGAGAGCACAAACAGAGAGAGAGAGACATATGGAACAAACAGAGAGGGGGGGGGGGTTTCTTCCTCTCCCTGTGCTACTCTGCAGCCTGTTTTGGCCCGGGCCCAGAATTCTGCTGCTTCTGGCAACCTTGTTCCACAACGGAAAGGCCCATGGCTACGGTGAGTAACAAACACATCCTATCCCATCATCACTCAACTTGTCCCAAGCATATATGCGAGCGCACACACAATGATGCGCTTGAATATATGCATGCACATCCCAGTTGTACACACTAACAAACACAGGCAGGCACGCGCAGGCAGACAGTCAGAGACAGGCACACACAGACAGACAGTCAGAGACAGGCACACACAGACAGACAGGCAGAGACAGGCACTCACAGACAGACAGGCACACACACAGACAGACAGGCACACACAGACAGACAGGCACACACAGACAAAGACAGACAGAGAGAGACACGCCCGCACAGACAGACAGATAAGCACTCCAGACAGACAGACAGACACGCCCGCACAAACAGACAGGCAGACAGAACAGCTTGCCCGTCCGACAGGCAGACCCACCGACACACACACACGCCGAGAGAGAGGTGATGGGGTGGATAGAGCACAGTGCAGAGAGGTGATGGGTGGATAGAAGACAGTGAAGAGGTGAAGAGGTGGATAGAAGGGGATAGAAGGGGTGGATAGAAGACATGGGGTGATGGGGTGGATAGAAGACAGTGTAGAGAGGTGATGGGGTGGCTAGAAGACAGTGTAGAGAGGTGATGGGGTGGATAGAAGACAGTGTAGAGAGGTGATGGGGTGGATAGAAGACAGTGAAGAGGTGATGGGGTGGATAGAAGACAGTGAAGAGGTGATGGGGTGGATAGAAGACAGTGAAGAGGTGATGGGGTGGATAGAAGACAGTGAAGAGGTGATGGGGTGGATAGAAGACAGTGAAGAGGTGATGGGGTGGATAGAAGACAGTGAAGAGAGGTGATGGGGTGGCTAGAAGACAGTGAAGAGAGGTGATGGGGTGGCTAGAAGACAGTGAAGAGAAGTGATGGTGTGGCTAGAAGACAGTGAAGAGAGGTGATGGGGTGGCTAGAAGACAGTGAAGAGAAGTGATGGGGTGGATAGAAGACAGTGTAGAGAGGTGATGGGGTGGATAGAAGACAGTGTAGAGAGGTGATGGGGTGGCTAGAAGACAGTGAAGAGAGGTGATGGGGTGGCTAGAAGACAGTGAAGAGAGGTGATGGGGTGGCTAGAAGACAGTGAAGAGAGGTGATGGGGTGGATAGAAGACAGTGAAGAGGTGATGGGGTGGATAGAAGACAGTGAAGAGGTGATGGGGTGGATAGAAGACAGTGAAGAGGTGATGGGGTGGATAGAAGACAGTGAAGAGGTGATGGGGTGGATAGAAGGCAGTGAAGAGAGGTGATGGGGTGGATAGAAGACAGTGAAGAGAGGTGATGGGGTGGCTAGAAGACAGTGAAGAGAGGTGATGGGGTGGCTAGAAGACAGTGAAGAGAAGTGATGGTGTGGCTAGAAGACAGTGAAGAGAGGTGATGGGGTGGCTAGAAGACAGTGAAGAGAAGTGATGGGGTGGATAGAAGACAGTGTAGAGAGGTGATGGGGTGGATAGAAGACAGTGTAGAGAGGTGATGGGGTGGCTAGAAGACAGTGAAGAGAGGTGATGGGGTGGATAGAAGACAGTGAAGAGGTGATGGGGTGGATAGAAGACAGTGAAGAGGTGATGGGGTGGATAGAAGACAGTGAAGAGGTGATGGGGTGGATAGAAGACAGTGAAGAGGTGATGGGGTGGATAGAAGGCAGTGAAGAGAGGTGATGGGGTGGATAGAAGACAGTGAAGAGAGGTGATGGGGTGGCTAGAAGACAGTGAAGAGAGGTGATGGGGTGGCTAGAAGACAGTGAAGAGAAGTGATGGTGTGGCTAGAAGACAGTGAAGAGAGGTGATGGGGTGGCTAGAAGACAGTGAAGAGAAGTGATGGGGTGGATAGAAGACAGTGTAGAGAGGTGATGGGGTGGATAGAAGACAGTGTAGAGAGGTGATGGGGTGGCTAGAAGACAGTGAAGAGAGGTGATGGGGTGGATAGAAGACAGTGAAGAGAGGTGATGGGGTGGCTAGAAGACAGTGAAGAGAGGTGATGGGGTGGCTAGAAGACAGTGTAGAGAGGTGATGGGGTGGCTAGAAGACAGTGAAGAGAGGTGATGGGGTGGCTAGAAGACAGTGAAGAGAGGTGATGGGGTGGCTAGAAGACAGTGAAGAGAGGTGATGGGGTGGCTAGAAGACAGTGAAGAGAGGTGATGGGGTGGCTAGAAGACAGTGAAGAGAGGTGATGGGGTGGCTAGAAGACAGTGTAGAGAGGTGATGGGGTGGCTAGAAGACAGTGAAGAGGTGATGGGGTGGCTAGAAGACAGTGAAGAGGTGATGGGGTGGCTAGAAGACAGTGAAGAGGTGATGGGGTGGATAGAAGACAGTATAAAGAGGTGATGGGGTGGATAGAAGACAGTATAGAGAGGTGATGGGGTGGCTAGAAGACAGTGAGTAGGTGATGGGGTGGATAGAAGACAGTATAAAGAGGTGATGGGGTGGCTAGAAGACAGTGAAGAGGTGATGGGGTGGCTAGAAGACAGTGAGTAGGTGATGGGGTGGATAGAAGACAGTGAGTAGGTGATGGGGTGGATAGAAGACAGTATAAAGAGGTGATGGGGTGGATAGAAGACAGTGTAGAGAGGTGATGGGGTGGATAGAACACAGGCTGGCTACAGGGAGAGAGAAGAGGAAATCACAACAACTCTGCACCGCAATTCATCTGGGTGCCAAGCAGGCTGGGAACAGGGTCCATTTTAATTTGGCCAGGTAATAACTAGGTCTGTGACGTTAACAGTATCCCAATTTCAGTGGCAAAAATGAAAACATGAAGCAAACCTAACTCTTTGCTGCTTTAATAACCTACTGTATGTAACATATTTTGTGCTGTAGTTTAGAAAATAAATACATGCGACTCTGGATGACAACATAATGATGTTTGTTTCCAACATTAGGGCAGTTCTGCTTCGTGTTTTGTTTCCTTGCCACGATACTAACGAGTATTGGGATACTGGTAACCTCCCAGACCTAGTAATATATATTTCGAGGGAAATCAGATTGGTTTTTAGCTGGTGGTGCAGGGCCAGCCCATGATAGGTCACCAGCTGGTTCTGTGTATACAGGAAGCCAGTAATTGAAGCATTTCTCTCCCGCTACACCCGGCCTGGCTCTGAGAGATGATGTGGATGGAGAGGATTCAATGCTGTGTGGACCTTCAATTTGGGGATGACCAGAATTGCACAGCATCATCCAAAAAGACATTACAAAACCTAAAGAGATATTGTCCAAAAATATGTTCAGGACAGTTAATTGTTGAGTAGCGCCAAATAGTCAACAGCACTATTCCACATAGTCAACAACAAGACAACAGCACTACAGCACATAGTCAATGAGACTACAGCACATAGTCAATGAGACTGCAGCAGTGCTTCTTAATCCTGGTCCTGGGGACCTAAAGGGGTGACCATGTTTGTTTTTGCCCTGGGCACGACACACCTGATTACACTAATCAAACAAAAGTTTGATGATTCGTTGATTAGTGGAACCAGGTGTGTCGTGCTAGGTCAAAATCCTGTTTGGATCCCCGTGACCAGGATTAAGAAACTACAGCAATATTCCACTTAGTCAACAACTAGACTACAGTTATATTCTACATAGTCAATTTGACAACAGTACAGCACTGTTCCACATCATATGTATTTGGACAGTGAAACAAAACCATATATACACAGTACCAGTCAAAAGTATGGACACACCTGCTCATTCAAGAGTTTTTCTTTATTTGGACTATTTTCTACATTGTGTGCAAATTTGTCATCAAGGCAAAGTGTGGCAACTTTGAAGAATCTCAAATATATTTTGATTTGTTTAACACTTTTTTTTTGTTATTACATGATTTCATATGTGTTATTTATTCTACAATGTAGAAAATGGTTTTGTTTTTTAAATAAAGAAAAACACTTGAATGAGTAGGTGTCCAAAAGTTTGACTGCTACCATCTACACACACAGTACCAGTAAATACCCTCAAATAGAAGTTGACATTCTGTACTGTTTCCTATGAAACATCTCAAATCCAAATTGAGATCAAATGTTTCATAGGAAACAGTACAGAATGTCAACTTCTATTTGAGGGTATTGTTTTATACATTCTGTATTTGAGGATATTCTCATACATGCCTAATATGTAACATTCACATCCCTAAAATGCTGGCGTATAGAGCCACATTACATATAACACTAGTCCACAAATACACTCCAGATGTGCAGTTTCTGTTCTTACCCATAGTTGGCTCTGGTTCTGGTTCTGTGGGTTCCTGGATGGGGCTGGCTGGGGTTTCCACCATGTCCCTCTGTGTACAGACGTAGTCGGCCTGGGGGTGAAGGTCCAGGTCGCCCCCTGCCTGCTTCTCACACTCCCCATGAAGCCACCTGAGACAAAAAAACACCATTAAATCAACAACACAGCTTCACATTACTTCAACTTGTAGCATCAGTGTTTCCCAAATAATTTCTTCTTCCACAATAACCAGCACCATCTCCATATTGTTTACACAAATGTCAGGTTATGACAATATACATAACCCACTAACAACACCCCCACCTGACGTGACTATGACAAAGGTAGAAATATACTATTTTGACTGGAACACACCACAATCACATGCTACATCATAACAGTGCAACTTCACTTGTCATCAGTGTGAAGCTGGTTTCCATCAGTCCTTCTTTATACCAGCCTTAGTTATAATTTGATGTCCACCCTGATGCATTAAGCATGACTAAACTGTCTAGTCAGGCAGGTTTGGTTCATCATCAGTCAGACAGCCTCCAGGGCAGCTCTCCCAGAGTGGGATCTCTAAGCCTGTGGGTTTGCTCTGCCAGCTGTTTCCCCTCTCTCCCTCTCCTCCACTCTTCCTCCCTTTTCTCGCACCCTCTCTTACTCTGCCTTGCTCCCTCTCCCTCTCCAGTCTCTCCCCTTCCCTCTCTCCAGATGAATTCTCTGTGTCTCGCTGCTGCAGGTTTGTCCCAGTAGGGTGCAGCCCGACTGTCTCCTGCTCCATTTTCTCTCCGGCTCTCCCTGCCTGCTGTAATTACATTTCTGCACAGGCATCAGGGCAGGGCAGCCGGCTGTGTCGAAAGGACCCCCGAGTGAGTGTCCGCGGGAGGTAGAGAGTCATTATGGGGAATTGGGCTACTCCAGCGACTCCCGAGCTCTGGCTACTTCAAAAAGACGGACCAGTTTGAGTTCGATTAGAGTTTCAGTGGGGAAACTGGCAAAAAGCTAGTTAGCTGAGTCAGTGTGATAGGTAAGCACTATGCAAACACACCAATGCAGTTCATCGATGGTAATACTTCCCAGTGTGTTCGGAGAACATTAGGATGACTACCAGAAGTGGCTGCGTGAGCCCTACTCGGCAATGTGAGTATGCTTCGTCATACTTATGAGGGACCTCTTAGAGAATGGCCATGTCATCCCTTTCCCAGGAGCTGGTGTTAATGCTACTGTTAAAAACTATCCACAATAACAATGCAGAACTGGCCTTGTGAATACTTCGTGAATAACCTATGGCTGCCACAGTTTTCCCACTCCCCAATACAAAATGCCTAAAACAGCACTTCAAGTGTGGTTCCACTGTAACGGTTGATATGAGTTTGCAGCTTCCATCTACTTCCCTGGACGCCAGGAAGTGTCTAGTACAGTGAAAATTGTGTGTGACCCTCAGGGGGCTTGCTGGACCTGGGATAAACCAATCCATTCGCCACAGCGGTTTTTACTTTACACAACCCCTTATCACAAAGCCATCACTGTGCCACTGACCGCATGAGCTCTGGGTTGCCGTAATGACTTGTGGTCGGCGTGGGCAACAATTACTCTGTTGTGGAAGTATTTTGGCCCTCAGCAGGGCTGTCAAATCCAGCTCTTTGATTGGTTAACAATAGTGGTTGGTGTAGAGGCCCCGTAGCCAGTAATCTACAGATTTATATTTTCTGTGACCAGGATTGGCTGGAGCGGTGAGCCAGTTGTTAACCTGAAGATGACCTTTGGTATTGAACATTTGTACGATGTGAAACGTTTGAGAAATCAACCTAAGCTAAGTATGTAACGCTACGTTTCCCTGTCTGTGAAACTCCAACAAACTAAAGTTTAATATATTGAAGATCAAATATTTGTCACATGCGCTGAATAAAACAGTTGTAGACCTTACCGTGAAATGCTTACTTACAGGCACTTAACTCTATTTCTTAAACTGCATTGTTGGTTAAGAACATTTTTACTAAATAAACTAAAGTAAAAAACAAAACAAAATAACAATAACAAGGCTATATACAGTTGGTACCGGTACAGAGTCAATGTGCTGGGGGTGGAGTTAAAGTGACTATGCATGGATAATAAACAGAGTAGTAGCAGTGTAAAAATGGGGGGGGGGGGGGGGCGCAATGCCAATAGTCCGGGTAGCCATTGTATTAGCTATTCAGGAGTCTATTGGCTTGGGGGTAGAAGCTGTTAAGAAGCATTTTGGACCTAGACTTGGAGCTCTGTTACCGCATGCTGTACAGTAGCAGAGAGAACAGTCTATGACTAGGGAGGCTAGAGTCTTTGGTAATTTTTAGGGCCTTCCACTGACACCGCCTGGTATAGAGGTTCGGGATGGCAGGTAGCTTGGCCCCAGTGATGTGCTGGGCTGTACGCACTACCCTCCGTAGTGCCTTGCGGTCGAAGGCCAGGCAGTTGCCATACCAGGTGGTGATGCAACCAGTCAGGTAGGATGCTCTCGATGGTGCAGCTGTATAACTATTTGAAGATCTGAGGATCCATGCCAAATCTTTTCAGACTCCTGAGGGGGAATAGGCATTATAGTGCCTTCTTCACGACTGTCTTAGTGTGGTCGGACCATGATAGTTTGTAGGTGATGTGGACACTTGAAGCTCTCAGCCTGCTCGAATACAGCCTTGTCGATGAGAATGGGGGCGTGCTCGGTCCTCCTTTTCCTGTAGTCCACAATCATCTCCTTTGTCTCAGGTTGAGGGAGAGGTTGTTATTCTGGCACCACACTGTCAGGGCTCTGACCTCCTCCCTATAGGCTGTCTGGTCGTTGTCAGTGAGCAGGTCTACCACTGTTGTGTCGTTGTCACGCCTTGGTCATTGTATCTTGTGTTTTGTTATATGTTTGGGTAGGCCAGGGTGTGACATGGGTTTATATGTTGTATTTCGTATTAGGGTTTGTATTAATTGGGAGTGTGTATTATTAGGGGTGTGTCTAGTTAGGCTTGGCTGCCTGAGGCGATTCCTAATTGGAGTCAGCTGATTCTAGTTGTCTCGGATTGGGAACCGTATTTAGGTAGCCTGAGTGCGCGTTGTATTTCGTGGGTGATTGTACCTGTCTTAGTCACCAGATAGGCTGTATTAGTTTCATTCGTTTGTTGTTTTCTTCTTCCGTTATTTCATGTACCGTATTAGCTTCATTAAAAGTCATGAGTAACCTACACGCTGCATTTCGGTCTGACTTTCTACAAACAACAGACGAAGATCATTACAGAATCACCCACCACGATTCACAGACCGAGCAGCGTGTGAACTGGCAGGATCTGAAGGAGGACGATATGGATTATACTACGTGGGAAGAAATCGACAGGTGGGCAGCCGACCCAGTGCGAGTGCAGGAGCCCGCCTGGGATTCCCTACAGCAATGCGAAGAGGGCTATACACGGATGGAATCGAAAAGGAGAGCACGGCTATACAGAGCGAAAACCGTAGGTAACCGGGGAAAGCGCAGAGAGAGAGAGTGGCAGAGTCAGGAGTCAGACCTGAGCCTACTCTCCCTGTTAATTGTGAGGAGCAGCAATATGAGGACTTCTGGTCTTGGGAGATGATATTAGACGGAAAAGGACCCTGGGCGCAGCCGGGAGAATATCGCCGTCCCAAGAAGGAAATAGAAGTAGCTAAAGCGGAGAGGCGTGAGTATGAGGAGGCAGCACTGCGACGCGGTTGGAAACCGGAAAGTCACCCCAAAAAATTTATTGGGGGGGGCTAAAAGGGAGAATAGTTATGCCAGGTAGGAAACCTGTGCATACTCCCTGTGCTCACCGTTGGGCTAGAGAGACCGGGCAGGCACAGTGTTATGCTATGGAGCGCACGGTGTTTCCAGTGCGGGTGCAGAGCCAGCTGCGACTTATACCAGCCCTTCCTATTGGCCGGGCTAGAGTGGGCATCGAGCCAGGTAAGCTTGGGCAGGCTCGGTGCTCAAGAGCTCCAGTGCGCCTGCACGGTCCGGTCTATCCAGAGCCACCTATACACACCAGTCCTCCGGTAGCAGCTCCCCGCACCAGGATTCCTGTGCGTGTCCTCGCGCCAGTACCACCAGTTCCAGCACCACGCACCAGGCCTCCAGTGCGCCTCGCCTGTTCAGCGCAGCCAGTGCTTTTCTCCCCTCCTGCGCTGCCGGAGTCTCCCGCCTGTTTAGTGCAGCCAGAGCCTTTCTCCTCTCCTGCGCTGCCGGAGTCTCCTGTCTGTCCAGCGCCACCAGTGCTCCCAGTCGGCCCAGCGTCACCAGTCTGCCAGGATCCGGCAGAAGTGCCAGTCTGCCAGGATCCGCCAGAAGTGCCAGTCTACCAAGATCTTCTACATCGGCCAGACAAACTTAATCATCCAGGTCCACCAGCCAGCCAGGATTTACCGGAGCCTACTACCTGCCTCAGCTTCCTCTCAGTACCGAGCTTCCTCTCAGTACCGGGCTCCCTCTCTGTACCGGGCTTCCCCTCGGTCCCGAGCTGCCCCTCGGTCCCGAGCTGCCCCTCGGTCCCGAGCTGCCCCTCGGTCCCGAGCTGCCCCTCGGTCCCGAGCTGCCCCTCGGTCCCGAGCTGCCCCTCGGTCCCGAGCTGCCCCTCGGTCCCGAGCTGCCCCTCGGTCCCGAGCTGCCCCTCGGTCCCGAGCTGCCCCTCGGTCCCGAGCTGCCCCTCGGTCCCGAGCTGCCCCTCGGTCCCGAGCTGCCCCTCGGTCCCGAGCTGCCCCTCGGTCCCGAGCTGCCCCTCGGTCCCGAGCTGCCCCTCAGTTATGTGGGGATCAGGGTGAGGACTAATAGGCCATGGTCGGCGGAGAAGGTGGATTATCCTAGGACGCGAAGGGGAGGAACTAGAACATTTATGGAGTGGGGTCCACGTCCCGAGCCAGAACCGCCACCATGGACAGACGCCCACCCGGACCCTCCCTATGCTCTTGAGGTGCGTCCCGGAGTCCGCACCTTAGGGGGGGGTTCTGTCACGCCTTGGTCATTGTATCTTGTGTTTTGTTATATGTTTGGGTAGGCCAGGGTGTGACATGGGTTTATATGTTGTATTTCGTATTAGGGTTTGTATTAATTGGGAGTGTGTATTATTAGGGGTGTGTCTAGTTAGGCTTGGCTGCCTGAGGAGATTCCTAATTGGAGTCAGCTGATTCTAGTTGTCTCGGATTGGGAACCGTACTTAGGTAGCCTGAGTGCGCGTTGTATTTCGTGGGTGATTGTACCTGTCTTAGTCACCAGATAGGCTGTATTAGTTTCATTCGTTTGTTGTTTTCTTCCGTTATTTCATGTACCGTATTAGCTTCATTAAAAGTCATGAGTAACCTACACGCTGCATTTCGGTCTGACTTTCTACAAACAACAGACGAAGATCATTACAGTCGTTTGCAAACTTAATTATGGTGTTGGTGTCATGCATGGCCATGCAGTTGTGGGTGAACAGGGAATACAGGAGGGGACTGAGCATGCACCTGTGGGAAGCTCCAGTGTTGAGGATCAGCGTGGCATATGTGTTGCTACCTACCCTCACCCCCTGGGGGTGGCCATTTAGGAAGTCCAGGATCCAGTTGCAGAGGGAGGTGTTTAGTCCCAGGATCCTTAGCTTAGTGATGATCTTTGAGGGTACTATGGTGTTGAACGCTGAGCTGTAGTCAATGAATAGCATTCTCACATAAGTGTTCCTTTTGTCCAGGTGGGAAATAGCAGTGCAATAGAGATTGCATCATCTGTGGATCAGTTTGGGCGATATGCAAATTGCAGTGGGTCTAGGGTTTCTGGGATAATGGTGTTGATGTGAGCCATTAACAACCTTTCAAAGAACTTCATGGCTATGGACGTGAGTGCTCTGGGTCTGTGTCATTTAGGCAGGTTGCCTTTGTGTTCTTGGGCACAGGGAGTATGGTGGTCTGCTTGAAACATGTTGGTATTAAAAATACTTAATCAGGGACATGTTGAAAATGTCAGTGAAGACACCTGCCAGTTGATCAGCACATGCCCGGAGCACACGTCCTGGTAATCCGTCTGGCCCCGCAGCCTTGTGTATGTTGACCTGTTTAAAGGTCTTACTCACCTCGGCTACGGAGAGCGTGATCACACAGTCGTCCGGAACAGCTGATGCTCTCATGCATGCCTCAGTCTTGCTTGCCTAAAAGTGATTTAGCTTGTCTGGTAGGCTCGTGTCACTGGGCAGCTCACGGCTGTGCTTCCCTTTGTAATCTGTAATAGTTTGCAAGCCCTGCCACATAAGACGAATGTCGGAGCTGGAATAGTATGATTCAATCTTAGCCCTGTATTGACGTTTTGCCTGTTTGATGGTTCGTCACAGGGCATATCAGGATTTAATTTAAGCTTCCGGTTTAGAGTCCCCCTACTTGAAAGCGGCAGCTCTGTGCGAATGTTGCCTGTAATCCATGGCTTCTGGTTGGGGTATGTACGTACAGTCACTGTGGGGACGACCTCCTCGATGCACTTATTGATAAAGCCAGTGACTGATGTGGTGTACTCCTCAATGGCATCGGAAGAATCCTGGAACAACATTTAGCATCTGCTTCATCTGACTCTTAATCTGAGTCACTGGCGCTTTCTGCTTTAATATTTGCTTGTAAGCAGGAATCAGTAGGATAGGGAGAGCTTTGTACGCGTCTCTTTGTGTGGAGTACAGGTGATCTAGATTTTTTTCCCCTCTGGTTGCACATTAACATGCTGGCAGAAATGAGGTAAAATGGATTTAAGTTTCCCTACATTAAAGTCCCCGGCCACTAGGAGTGCCGCCTCTGGATGAGCATTTTCTTGTTTGCTTATGGCCTTATACAGCTCGTTGAGTGCCGTCTTAGTGCCTGCATCGGTTTGTGGTGGTAAATAGACAGCTCCGAAACATATAGTTGAACTCTCCTTGTAAATAGTGTGGTCTACAGCTTATCATGAGATAATCTACCGCATGCAAGCAAAACCTTGAGACTTCCTTAATATTAGATTTTGTGCACCAGTTGTTAATTAAACATAGACACAGGCCGCCACCCCTTGTCTTAACCAAGGCAGCAGTTCTATCTTGCCATTGGACCAAAAACCCAGCCAGCTGTATGTTATCCATGTCGTCGGTCAGCCACAACTCGGTGAAAAATAAGATATTACAGTTTTTAATGTCCCGTTGGTAGGATAGTCTTGATCGGAGCTCATCCATTTTGTTATCCAATGATTGCACATTGGCTAATAAAACTGATGGTAGATGGGGATTACTCACTCGCCATCGGATCCTTACAAGGCACCCCGACCTACGTCCCTGATATCTAGTCTCTTCTTCACGGGAATGGATTTGGGCCTTGTCGGATGTCTGAAGTAAATCCTTCGCGTCTGACTCATTAAAGAAAATATCTTTGTCCAGTACGAGGTGAGTCATCGCTGTCCTGATATCCAGTAGCTCCTTTCAGTCATAAGAGACGGTGGCAGAAACATTATGTACAATATAAGTTTAAAAATACATATTTTTACCTTTATTTAACTAGGCAAGTCAGTGAAGAACAAATTCTTATTTACAATTAAGGCCTAACCAGGCCAAACCCTAACGACGCTGGGCCAATTGTGCGCAGCCCTATGGGATTCCCAATCATGGCCGGTTGTGATACTGCCTGGAATCGAACCATGGTCTGTAGTGACGCCTCTAGCACTCAGATGCAGTGCCTTAGACCGCTGCACCACTGAATCACACATAATGAGACAGATGATACAATCTGCGTACACAGAGACACTTAAGGAGGACCCTTGGGAACCCATGTGGCAGATACAGTATAATACACCACTTACTGATACATGTAAGCCTGGTCCCAGATCTGTTTGTGCTGTATGACCCCTTATGTGAAAAATGACAATGACCAAAACACTAACAGAATTGGGACCAGGCTAGTCACATACAAAATAAATATTATAAACTGGGTGGTTTGAGTCCTGAATGCTGATTGACTGACAGTCGTGATATATTTTATTTTATTTTACTAGGCAAGTCAGTTAAGAACAAATAATTTTTTTCAAAAACGGACTAGGATCTCTGCCTTGTTCAGGGGCAGAACGACAGATTTTTACCTTGTCAGCTCGGGGATTCGATCTTGCAACGTTTCGGTTACTAGTCCAACGCTCTAACCACTAGGCTAATTGCCGCCCCAGGTATCAGACCGTATACCATGGCTATGACAAAATATTTATTTTAACTGCTCTAATTTCGATGGTAACCAGTTTATAATATCAATAAGGTACCTAGGGGATAAGGCAATAAGGAACCTAACAGAGCTTAGCAGTGGAATACTATCAGTCTGTCTGTCACAGCTAAGGGCTGTGTCCAGGCACTCCGCGTTGCGTTATGCATAAGAACAGCGCTTAGCCATGGTATATTGGCCATAATACCACATACCCCTGGAGTCGTATTGCTTAATTACAGCTCTGCTGTGTATCAGCTCAGTGTCTTGCATTCCCTCAGCAGAATTCTGTAACATAATCAACAGTAACCACGGAATGAGGCGTACCTTTTGCAGGTATGGCAGTTGAGGAGGTCATCCTTGGGGACGTCGCTGGGGCCCTGGCCCCTCCCACACAGCGGACACGACAGGGCGGGGGCGGGCTCCTCCGGTCGCGTGTGGCAACTCTCACACAGTGTGATGTTGTGGCCCCAGTGGCCTGCCTGCCTGACTCCGCACTGAGAACACACCCGACAGTTCTGGAGAGGGAGAGACATGCTACATTAGTTACATTACTACATGGATTCATTGCCTTCCAGAACATTTCAACATTTGTCTTTTCATTGTCTAACAACCGAAGTTTGGAGTTGAAAAACTATAACGTGAAAAAGACATTTGAAAAATACTTTTCCCGGTGGCTATAGAATGCTTAGCTACATGACAACAGAACGACCATAGATAACATAGAAAGTAATGACTTTATTTCTTCAAAACATTTGCCAACTGACCTCACTTTGTTATGAAGCATGACATTGTTCTGTTTGAATGTTTGCTGAAAATGTAACACATCAGAGGTCTAAACTAATTGACATTTATTTACATTGTAATGTTGGTAATTAAAACTGATACGACACTTGCCATCTTTACGACAGCCATTTCAAATACTTTTTCACTGCATTGAGTTACGAAATATCAGAATTAACATCAATTTCCCCAACGCATCTTTAAGAATATGCCTCCCTCTATGCAATGAGCATGTGATCAGCCAGCTGGAAATTTCATTACGCCTTCAAAAGTACCACTTCAAGCTCATTGAGTAGCGTTCAAAAGGAGCAGCATCATTCCCGGATTTTGGGGGCGAGGAGGAGGAACAAGCTCATTCTAAAGCTTCTCTGTGAAAACACCCACAACACTCAAACCCTCCCCTTCCAAAGCTCAGACCCCCACTGGCCTAGTACAGTAACAAGCCACCACTCTGGCCTGGGTCCAGTGGCCGGCTCATGTCCAACAGTGGGGGAGAGAGTTGGTGAATACTATCACTGTCTGTCAGGTCCTGCCTGTGGGACCGGGGAAGGAGGGAGAGGAAGAGATAAATGCCCACCCGTCCATCCTAAGGAAAGTAAGTGCCCGTCTGGGATTTGGGAGAAGATGGGGATAAGGTGGGGGAGGGGTGAGTGTGTGTGTTAGCAGGCCTCAGATAACTCAATTTGCCATGGCAGCACAGTGTGTGTTTTGTCACAGTGAGCAGTGGACAGACAGGGATTAATGAGATGGGGTGGTGGAATTCGGGTGTAGGCTATGCTCAAACCCTACACTCCAACCCGAGTACTCCGTTCTGTCACCTCTGGTCTCTTAGCCCTCCGACCCATACGGACGGGCAGCTCTCTGTACTGGCACCAAGCTCTTCTCTGTCCTGGCACCCCAACAGTAGAACCAGCTTCCCCCTGAAGCTAGGACAGCAGAGTCCCTGCCCATCTTCAAAAAACATCTAAAACTCTACCTCTTTAAAGAGTATCTTACATAATCCCACAGCAACCCCCCCCCCCCCCCCCCCCCCCCCCACACACACACAATTGCATAACATTTTTTTAAAGGCCTTTTATGAACTAACACCCCACTTGAATCTCTTCCCTTTTACTTGCTCTGACTATGCTGATAGCTACCTTGAGTAAAAATGTACTGCCTATGACTGTGATATGTGGTTGTCCCACCTTGCTATCTTAAGATGAATGCACTAAGTCGCTCCGGATAAGAGCATCTGCTAAATGACTAAAATGTAAAATATTTAGAGTGAAAGAAAGAGGGGGAGAAAGGGGGACAGAGAGAGAGAGAGGGGGAGAAAGGGGGACAGAGAGAGAGGGGGGAGAAAGGGGGAGCGAGGCAGAGAGAGAGAGAAGGGGGACAGAGAGAGAGAGAAGGGGACAGAGAGAGAGGCAGAGAGAGAGAGAAGGGGGACAGAGAGAGAAAGAGAGACACAAAAAGAGAGAGAGACAGAGAGAGAGGGGGAAAGGGGGACAGAGAGAGAAGGGGGAAGGGGGACAGAGAGAGAGGCAGAGAGAGAGGGGGAGGGGGACAGAGAGAGAAAGGGAGACAGAAAAAGAGCGAGAGAGAGGGGGAATGGGGACAGAGAGAGAGAGGGGGGGAAGGGGGACAGAGAGAGAAAGGGAGACAGAAAAAGAGCGAGAGAGAGAGAGGGGGGAATGGGGACAGAGACAGAGGGGGGGAAGGGGGACAGAGAGAGAGGCAGAGAGAGGGGGGGACAGAGAGAGAAAGGAGACAGAAAAAGAGCGAGAGAGGGGGGACAGAGAGAGAGAGGGGGGAAGGGGGACAGAGAGAGAGAGGGGGGAGGGGGACAGAGAGAGAGAGAGGCAGAGAGAGAGAGAAGGGGGACAGAGGAGAGGCAGAGAGAGAGAAGGGGGACAGAGAGAGAGAGGGGGACAGAGAGAGGCAGAGAGAGAGAGAGCGAGAAAGAGGGGGAGAAAGGGGGACAGAGAGAAAGGGGACAGGAAAGCAACACAATTGTACCCAACCAAATCATGAGAAAAAAAATAATTACTTGACACATTGGAAAGAATTAACAAAAACAACAGAGCAAACTAGAATGCTATTTGGCCCTAAACAAAGAATACACAGTGGCAGAATACCTGACCACTGTGACTGACCCAAATTTAAGGAAAGCTTTGACTATGTACAGACTCAGCGAGCATAGCCTTGCTATTGAGAAAGGCCGCCCTAGGCAGACATGGCTCTCAAGAGAAGACAGGCTATGTGCACACTGCCCACAAAATGAGGTGGAAACTGAGCTGCACTTCCTAACCTCCTGCCCAATGTATGACCATAGAGAGACACATTTCCCTCAGATTACACAGATCCACAAATAATTCAAAAACAAACCCAATTTTTATAAACTCCCATATCTACTGGGTGAAATATCACAGTGTGACATCACAGCAGCAAGATTTGTGACCTGTTGCCACAAAAAACAGGCAACCAGTGAAGAACAAACACCATTGTAAATACAACCCATATTTATGCTTATTTATTTTCCCTTGGGTACTTTAACCATTTGTACATTGTTACAACACTGTATATATACACATAATATGACATGTGTAATGTCATTATTCTTTTGAAACTTCTGTATGTGTAATGTTTACTGTTCATTTTGATTGTTTATTTGACTTTTGTATACTATTTACCTCACTTGCTTTGGCAATGTTAACACATGTTTCCCATGCCAATAAAGCCCCTTGAATTGAATTGAGAGAGCGAGACAGAGACAGCCAGTGAGAGAAAGAGGGGGAGAAATGGGGACAGACAAAGAGAGAGAGAGAGAAAGAGGGGGAGAAATGGGGACAGACAAAGAGAGAGAGAGAAAGAGGGGGAGAAATGGGGACAGACAAAGAGAGAGAGAGAGAAGAAAGAGGGGGAGCTGGTGGCCAGCTTCTAGTCAGAGGCATGGGATCAGAGAGAGGCATATCTATCCAATTAATGTGGTAGGTTAGGAGAATCCCTCCAATCCCTACCACTCTCATACCACTGCTGGCCGGGTGAAGACGGGGATGTGAAATGATGGATTAGCTCAGATTACATCCCAATCTCTTCACCTTGTGGACTAATTAACTTAATTTGTTTTATTTATTTAACTAGGCAAGTCTTATTTACAACGACGGTCTACCCCGGCCAAACCATAACCTGAGCCAATTAATTGAGCGCTGCCCTATGGGACTCCCAATCACGGCCAGTTGTGATACAGCCTGGAAATAAACCAGGATCTGTAATGACACCTCTAGCGCTGAGATGCTGCGCCAACCAGGGGCCCAAAACTAAGTAAAATGGGTGAATGAAAACTAAAATGTTGGTTTGAAAGATAGAAGTTTGAAACTAAGAAATGCTCACAAGTCTTCCAGAATGCAATAACAATAATGTTCACCTTTCCAATAATGTAAAGAGGTTGGGGCCATCTTAGCCTTGGGCACTCACCGCTCCCTCCATTTTAGGAAGCAAACAGCCAAAAACCTACTTGTTATGACTTAATACAGAGCTTAATAGCAGAGATGAACGCTTGGGTGCTTGCAAACCCTCACTGCAGCTCACAGCAAAGCAGAGAGAACACACTGTATTGTTGATGATTGAGGTCTGTATCGCCTCCCTCCCGCAGCCAAAAAGATGCTACAAAGAGGCACTAAAAGGCCCGAAAGCTATTTTCAACCATCGGATAAAAACAGCTGGGAGACTCTTAAGGGACAGTGGAGAGATGGAGAGATGTGGAGAGAGGGGGGGGGGGGTGGAAGAATGAGGGGAATGGGGATAATGTGAAACAGCCGGGAGACTCTTCAGGGGACAACAGAGATAGAGGGGGAAAAGAGAGACAGTGAGAGAGAGAGAGAAAGAGCGGGGAGGAATGGAAAACAGAAAGAGGCCGGGGAGGGGTGAAAACAGTATCACTGTAAACAAGGAGACGTGATTTGAAGAGAGCTTCACATAAAAGCTCTTGTTCGTTCAGAGCTTATTCTCACCGCCACATTTTCCTCCCCCGTGAGGTAAATTGACAGCACTTTATTCCTCATACAAATACAGTGCCTTCAGAAATTATTCCCACTCCTTTACCTTCTCCATATTTTGTTGTTACAGCCTGAATTTTAAATGTATTAAATTGAGATTTTGACACTGATTAACACACAATATCAAAGTGGAATTTTATTTGTCAAAAATGTTCTTATTATTTTTTTAAAAATAGACTGAAAACATTTCAGCTTTACAAGTATTCAATCCCTTTGTTATGGCAAGCCTAAATAAGTTCAGGAGTAAACATGTGCTTGACAAGTCACATAATACCTTGCATTGACTTACTCTGTGTGCAATAATAGTGTTTAAAATGATTTTTGAATGACTATGCCATCTCTGTACCCCACACATATAGATAAATGTAAAGTCCCTCAATCGAGTTGTGAATTTCAAGCACAGATTCAACCACAAAGACCAGGGAGGTTTTCCAATGCCTCGCAAAGAAGGGCACCGATTGGTAGATGGGTACAAATAAAAAAGCAGACGCTGAATATCCCTTTGAGCATGGTGAAGTTATAAATTAGACTGTCTGCTGTATCAATACATCCAGTCACTACAAAGATAGTCATCCTTCCTAAATGATTTGCAGAAGAGAAAGGAATTTGCTCAGGGATTTCACCATGAGGCTGATGGTGATTTTAAAACCAGTACAGAGTTTGATGGTTGTGATGTGAGAAAACTGAGGATAGATCAACAACATTGTAGTTATGCCACAATACAAACCTAAATGACAGTCAAAAGAAGGACGCCTGTACAGAATACAAATATACCAAAACATGCATCCTGTTTGCAACAATGCAGTTAAGTAATTCTGCAAAAAATGGTGTCAAAGAAATCTACTTTTTATCATGAATACAAATCGCTATGTTTGGGACAAATCCAACACAATAGATCACGGAGTACCACTTCATATTTTCAATCATGGTGGTGGCTGCCTCATTTTGGTCATGGGCAAGGTCTAGGGAGTTTCTCTTTCATAAAAAACACATGTAATACAGCACAGACAAATTCACCTTTCAGCAGGACAATAACCTAAAACACAATGCCAAATCTACAACTGGAGTTGCTTACCAAGACAGCATTGAATGTTCCTGAGTGGCCTAGTTAAGTGTTGACTTAAGACTTTCTGTTTAGCAATGACCAACAAGCAACTTGACAGAGCTTGAAGAATGTTTAAAAGTAATAAATGGGCAAATATTGTACATTCCATGTGGGCAAACCTCTTAGAAACTTACCCAGAAATACTCACCTGAAAACCCTACAAAATGTGCTTCTAACATGTATTGTCTCAGGGGGGTAAATACTTATCTATTCAAGATATTTTTTATTTTTTTTAAGTATGAAAAATAAAACAGGTAAATTATAATATACAGTCATTATTGCTCATAATTGACCCCTACCTTTGTAAGAAAAACTAAACAAAACCTCTTTCTCTGAGCAATTGTATTAGTATAAAAATAAATCATTCAAATATTGAGCTATATTGTATGCCAATTGTTTGGGGGAAATTACATTATTTTATACTAATAAAATTGTTCAGAGGTAGAAATGGTGATTCGTTATTTTCTCAAAAAAGGTAGGGGTAAATTATTGACACCCCTAAAGATATTAGTAAATTAAAACAGCCAAAAGTGTAGTATTTGGTCGCATATTCCTAGCACACAATTATTACATCAAGGTTGTGAATTTACAAACTTGTTGGATGCATTTGCAGTTCATTTTGTTTGTGTTTCAGACAATTTTGTGCCCAATATATATGAGATGGTAAATAATGCAGTTCATTTTTATGCATTTCTCACTTTTACTATAAATAAGAATATAATATGTTTCTAAGAACTTCCAAATTAAAATGTCAACACTACCATGATTCAGGATGAACCGGAGTGAACCGTGAATAATGATGAGTGAGAAAGTTAAAGGGTCAAATGATGGTAATGATGTTGCAAATGAAAATGTTATTTGTCACATGCTTCGTAAACAGCAGATGTGAGCATACAATATAGCTCAGAATATATTCAATATATTCATTCTCGACCTTTGTCTCTCCCGAGCGATGAGAAAAAATAGTAACTACTAACAATTGGATACCACGAAATTGGGGAGAAAATTGGGTAAAATGTCAATTGTAAAAATAAAAAATGTAAAAGTAAGATAACGGAAACTACTCAGCTGGCAACCTGCTGAAAGGATGTTGTCAACTGTTCAGATTCACCATCAGCAATAGTTTGGGTAAAGTTGATTATTTCATAACGAGGACAGCAATTCATTTGTGAGGCGCACTACATGGCCAAAACGGGATGAGAAAAGAAGCCCAATAAAAACTTCCAAACGGTCAAGGGGTGACATCCAACGTTGTGGTATATATTCACTTATTGCACATTTGTGAACTATAAATATTCATACATTACTAGCTCAAACACCTAATCTGCAAAAATGACAAGTTAATTAGTGGGTGATGGTGATTTCAGAAGCAAAGTGGGGGGACAAAAAACATAGGCTACATTGCCCTCCCTAAACTGATAGTGGTGGTCATCTGGTGGTAGATGCCTAGTCTCCCTTATGGCTCAGATCAGGTGCCTACAAAGTCCATACACATACATAATAATGATTATTTATTATTATTTTTAACGCACAAACAAAAAGCATCAAGCGCTATGATGAAACTGGCTCTCATGAGGACCGCCACAGTAAAGGAAGAGTTACCTCTGATGCAGAGGATAAGTTCATTAGAGTTACCAGCTTCAGAATGCAGCCAAAATAAATGCTTCAGAGTTCAAGTAACAGACACATCTCAAATCTGTCGTTCTGAACAGGCAGTTAAACCCACTGTTCCTAGGCCGTCATTGAAAATAAGAATTTGTTCTTAACTGACTTGCCTAGTTAAATAAAGGTTTTTATTTAAAAAGGCAAAATGTGACTACTTTGAAGAATCTCAAATATAATTTAACACTTTTTTGGTTATTCCATGTGTTATTTCATCGTTTATATGTCTTCACCATAATTCTACAATGTAGAAAATAGTAAAAATAAAGAAAAACCCTAAAATGAGCAGTTCACGTTTGAACTGGAATTGTTCCTAAAGATTTGAAAATTGCCAAAGTTATCTCCCTCTATAAATCTGAGGATCCAAGATCTTTCACAAATTAAAATAGCCTATTATCTGGAGTATCATGTTTTTCTAAAATCCTAGAATTGGTGTATGAGAGAATGTTCAAACATTTAAAATGAACACTATTCTATGAGTACCAATATTGTAAGAACTCGTAAAATCTACTCCACAAATATGGCTCTTTTGCAACTTGTGGATCAAATCTTTACAGCTCTTAACAAAGAATACTTGGATATTTTTTTTATTTATCCAACGCGTTTGACACAGTCGATCATGAAATATTACTTTATAAATTGTATGAGATTATATATATATATCATTCTCTTTGCCGAGGATACCAATTTCATTTTATCACAATCATTTTGATTCACTAATTAATTAAGCTAACTTATGTATGGCCACATTTTCTGAATGGTTCCAGATAATTTGTTAATCTTCAAAATGTTAAAACATTATTGTATTAAATAGTAAGTAAATAATACATCTATAAAAATAAAAAGAGCCAGAATCTAAATTGGTTGGAAATGAAATGGAACAAGTCACATTCACTAGTTTCCTCTGAGTTCTAATTAATTAAAAGTTATCCTGGAAATATCATATTACATTTGTCTGCAGCAAAGTGATGAAATCTGTAGGTATCATCAGAAAGATTAGTGGTTTGGTTCATCAGGCTTGCTTCCTAACTCTATACTATAGCTTCATTTACCCATATCTGATTTACCGTAATAGTCTGGGCCAGTACATATGCCTCATACCCACACAAAATTACTCATCATACAAAATACATGTGCAAGACTAGCTGCCACCAGTATCTTGTCTATTTATGACATTAATGTACGTCAATTATACACTTTCATCTAGAAATACTCATACCTCCCAGACAGTTTACCTTTCAATGGATTCTTCCAGGTTCATTCTGACATCCATCTATATAACACAAGACACTGCAATAACCTTCACCTTCCCAACTGCCGCACCTCAGAGTCAGTTCTCTATCAGATAAAGAGGTACCATACTCTGGAATCCTTATCTTCACATTGCCAAAAGCTCATCATCCCTCAATAACTTCAAGCGAAGAAAGGGGGTCAGCCTGATGAACCAAACTACCCAACAATCCCCTCTATGTAGCCAGAGAGAAGCCACTCTTCAGTAAAAGGCACGACAACCCACTAGGAGTTTGCCTAAAGGACTCTCAGACCATGAGAAACAAGTTTCTCTGGTCTGATGAAACCAAGATTGAACTCTTTGGCCTGAATGCCAAGCGTCACATCTGGAAGAAACCTGGCATATCCCTACGATGAAGCATGGTGTTGGCAGCAGCATCATGCTGTGGGGATGTTTTTCAGCAGCAGGACCTGGAAGACTAGTCAGGATCGAGGGAAAGATGAATACCCAAGAAGACACGAGGCTGTAATCGATGCCAAAGGTGCTTCAACGAAGTACTAAGAAAAGTGTCTTAATACTTACGTAAATGTAACACACACAGTTTTTACCCTGTCATTATGGTCTATTGTGTGTAGCAAAAACAATTGAATCCATTTTAGAATAAGGCTGTAACATAACAAAACGTGGAAATAGTCAAGAGGTCTGAATACTTTCCGATGGCACTGTATTGCACTGTCTTGAAAGGGAAAGATGCACATCCCTTACACGCTCTTGTCTCGGCCCGACGGTATTCCGTGTTGTGAAAGGTGTTAGGAGTGTTTCTTACCTTGCATCGCCAGCCATTGGTGGGGATGGATTCCATTGCAGGCTGGAGACAGAAGGTGTGATAGCCTTTGTCACACATGTCACACACCAGCATCTTGCTGTCCTCTCCCGGGTTCCTGAAAAACACACACAATAGAGGGAAAGATGACACACACACCTAATAATATGATCTCAGTGTACAAGACATTAGGAACATCTTCCTAATATTGGGTTGCTTCCCCCTTTGCCCTCAGAACAGCCTCAATTCATTTGGGCATGGACTCTACAAGATGTCGAAAGCATTCCGCAGGGATCCTGGCCCATGTTGACTCCAATGCTTCTCACAGTTGTGTCAAGTTGGCTGGATGTCCTTTGGGTGGTGGACCATTCTTGATACACAACAGTTGAGCGGGAAAACCCCAGCAGCGCTGCAATTCTTGCCACATTAGTATATTTGGATAGAAAACACTCTGAAGTTTCTAAAACTGTTTGAATGATGTATGAGAGTATAACAGAACTCATATGGCAGGTGAAAACCCGAGAATAATCCAACCAGGAAGTGGGAAATCTGAGGTTTGTAGTTTTTCAACTCATTGCCATTCCAATATACAGTGTCTGTGGGGTAATTTCCTACGGCTTCCACTAGATGTCAACAGTCTTTAGAACCTTGTTTGATGCTTCTACTATGAAGGGGGGCCGAACAAGAGGGGATTGGGCCAGGTGTCTGGCAGATTGTGACGTGCGGTCATGTGAAAGTTAGCTTGCATTCCATTTCTTTTCTACAGACAAAGGAATTCTCCGGTTGGAACATTATTGAAGATTTATGATAAAAACATCCGAAAAATTGATTCTATACTTCGTTTGACATGTTTCTATGACCTGTAATATAACTTTTTGGACTAGCACGCGCATTTGGATTTGTTTACCAAACACCCTAACAAAAGGAGGTATTTGGACATAAATTATTAACTTTATTGAACAAATCAAACACTTATTGTGGAACTGGGATTCCTAGGAGTGCATTCTGATGAAGATCATCAAAGGTAAGTGAATATTTATAATGCCATTTATGACTAATGTTGACTCCACAACATGGCGGATATGTCTTTGGCTATTTTGGTCTCTGAGCGCCGTACTCAGATTATTGCATGGTATGCTTTTTCTGTAAAGTTTTTTTGGAATCTGACACGGTGGTTGGAGAGGTGGATCTAAAGTTCAATGTTTAATAATGTTTATTATGAGTATTTCTGTAAATTGATGTGGCTCTCTGCAAAATCAAACCATGTTTTGGAACTACTGAACATAACACGCCAATGTAAAATTAGATTTTGGGATATAAATATGCACATTATCGACAAAACATACATGTATTGTGTAACATGAAGTCATATGAGTGTCATCTGATGAAGATCATCAAAGGTTAGTGGCTGTGTTTTTCTGTGACTTGGTGGTGACCTAACAATCGTTTGTGGTGCTTTCGCTGTAAAGCCTTTTTGAAATCAGACGCTGTGGCTGGATTAACGAGAATTGTATCTTTAAAATGGTGTAAAATATTTGTATGCTTGAGGAATTTTAATTGTTGTTTTGAATTTGGCACCCTGCACTTTCACTGGCTGTTGGTGAGGTGGGACGCTACTGTCCCTAATATCCCAGAGAGGTTAACCTGTCTCCTCCCCTTCATCTATACTGATTGAAGTGGATTTAACAAATGACAATGTTTTGTATATTCAGTGCATGAGACACTTATGGAGACACACAAAAAAGAGAAAAATGACACCCACACACACACCTAATAAGCATCTAACACAAAAATCAGAGAAATTGGCAGGGATATAGTATGGATAGCACAAGGGTTTGTTTCCCGACCGTGTCGACAGACAACCTAACAAACCGTCAACTGTTGACTCTGGTCCTCCAGGGTCTCAGTGTCTATGGGCTCTTTATCAGTGACTCATTTCGAGTCTGGGACTTGGACAATCGACTACATTCATGTATCAATGAAGTATGAGGAAGAAAAGAAAGCCAGCCAGACAGTTGGGAGTTTGAATTTAGTTTGTCAAAGGGAGAGGTTCACATTGTAGGTTATGTTTAATACAATATATTTTATCACACACCACATTGTGAATAATACCTTTTTTTAACAGTGTTTATAGGAATGAGAAAATAACATTTCCTTCAACAGAATCAAATTTGCTAAGCTTCAAGAATCTAAATTTGTTCAGCCAATCAAACCTGCCATTAAACTGAACCCGCAATCGAGAACAGTCCCTCTACGGCGGATTTTGGTTGGATTAACAATGTTTGAAGAATAAATCAAGAGACCAGAGCGTAAGATTTATGGTGTACACATGTGTGTGTGCAGTGGAGGGTTATGATATTAGGGAAGAGGCTAGAGCCCTGAGATCTATCAAATCCCAGCAGCCTGTATTTCAGCTGACGCAAATCCAACCTGAATGAAAACATCATCTGAGATTTACAACTGTGCAGTGGAGTCATTACCGCCCGCGCACACACATCCCTAGATCACTCCGCCCTCCCCCCCGCCAATTCCAGAGTGCTCCATCTGGTAAAACTGCACTATACATTTCACTATGCTTTTCTCCCCTTCTCTCTTCCTTCCCAGTTCCTTGGGAGGCTAAGCACCATGATGCAGGTATCCAAAATAAGGTGGGGTGGAGGTGGGTGTGTATGTGTGCTTGCATTATGAGAGGATAGCAGGAGTATACGGTAAGCCACAGACAGGCTTCACGGTGGGCCTCTTGCCCCTACAGACAGGCTTCACGGTGGGCCTCTTGCCCCTACAGACAGGCTTCACGGTGGGCCTCTTGCCCCTACAGACAGGCTTCACGGTGGGCCTCTTGCCCCTACAGACAGGCTTCACGGTGGGCCTCTTGCCCCTACAGACAGGCTTCACGGTGGGCCTCTTGCCCCTACAGACAGGTGGGGCCTCTTGCCCCTACAGACAGGCTTCACGGTGGGCCTCTTGCCCCTACAGACAGGCTTCACGGTGGGCCTCTTGCCCCTACAGACAGGCTTCACGGTGGGCCTCTTGCCCCTACAGACAGGCTTCACGGTGGGCCTCTTGCCCCTACAGACAGGCTTCACGGTGGGCCTCTTGCCCCTACAGACAGGCTTCACGGTGGGCCTCTTGCCCCTACAGACAGGCTTCACGGTGGGCCTCTTGCCCCTACAGACAGGCTTCACGGTGGGCCTCTTTCACGCCCCCCCTACAGACAGGCTTCACGGTGGGCCTCTTGCCCCTACAGACAGGCTTTACACGGTGGGCCTCTTGCCCCTACATACAGGCTTTGCTTGAGGCCTCCTGCCCCTACAGACAGGCTTCACGGTGGGCCTCCTGCCCCTACATACAGGCTTTACATTAGGCCTCCTGCCCCTACATACAGGCTTCACATTAGGCCTCCTGCCCCTACATACAGGCTTTACATTAGGCCTCCTGCCCCTACATACAGGCTTTCAGTTCTCAGATGTCATCTCTTTCAACATTAAGAGCTTCTGTTAAATTCTGTCCATGATTGACAGGCTATGACACGCAAATGCTATGGAGATGAACCTGCATGTCCCACGTGGGATTCCATGTCAAATCAACAAGCACACCAGAGACTAGCGTGGTGATTATCACCATACCAAAAACATGGCCTTGGTCCATGAAATTAACATTTTCATTTTTGACCATGCAGAGTTCAGGAAACTCTATAAAAATCATTAAAAGCCCAGCTTCAATGGAGACAGGCTTTCACGTTCTCAGATGTCATCTTTGCTGGCAACATTAAGAGCTTTTGTTAAATGTCTCTGCAAACATAGTCACCACCGTCTTTCATCTAATCTTTACTATATACACTGACTTGAGAAAGTATTTCTACACCTTGACATAATCCACATTTTGTTATAATTTACAAGTATTCACAACCAAGTCAATACATGTTATAATCACCATACCAAAAACATGGCCTTGGTCCATGGAATTAAATTTTGCATTTTTTTAAACATTAGAGACCAGAGTTCAGGAAACTCTATAAAAATCATTAAAAGCCCAGCTTCAATGGAGACAGCTTTAGGTCACGCCATTTTGGTTTTAACGAAACATTCAATTTGTCTGGCCCTCCAGCATATTTTTGAATTGAATTTTAGTCTCTGTCAAACATAGTCATGTTGTCATCTAATCTTTACTATATACACTGACTTGAAAAGTATTTCTACCTGTGACATAATCCATTCATTTTGTTATAATTTACAGTCATTGCAGATGACAAGTCAATAACATGATAATCACCATGCTTGAAAAATGATTAAAGTGTTAGTCAGTGATGTGTTGGATTGTAAACATAATTTGTATTTGGAAATTAAGTAGATTATTTTAAAATGTTTTCTTTACTAAAGTGCCTTATTGCAAACAGGATACATATTTTAAAATACTTTTATTCTGTACAAGCTTCCTTTTCCCTGTCTTTTATGTTTGTATTTTGGAGAAACTACAATGTTGTTGATCCATCGTCACAGCCATTAAACTCTAACTGTTTACATACAGTTGAAATCAGAAGTTTATATACACATAGGTTGGAGTCATTAAAACTAGTTTTTCAACCACTCCACAAATGTCTTTTTAACAAACTATAGTTTTGGCAAGTCGGTTAGGACATCTACTTTGTGCATGACACAAGGTATTTTTCCAACAATTGTTTACAGACAGATTATTTCACTGTATCACAATTCAGGTGGGTCAGAAGTTTACATACGCTAAATTGACAGTGCCTTTATACAGCTTGGAAAATTATAGAAAATGATGGCATGGCGTTAGAAGCTTCTGATAGGCTAATTGACATCATTTGAGTCAATTGGAGGTGTACCTGTGGATGTATTTCAAGGCCAACCTTCAAACCCAGTGCCTCTTTACTTGACATCATGGGAAAATCAAAAGAAATCAGCCAAGAGCTCAGAAAAAAAATTGAGACCTCCACAGGTCTGGTTCATCCTTTGGAGCAATTTCCAAATGCCTGAAGGTACCACGTTCATCTGTACAAACAATAGTACGCAGGTATAAACACCATGGGACCACGCAGCCGTCATACCACTCAGGAAGGAGACGTGTTCTGTCTCCTAGAGATGAACGTACTTTGGTGTGAAATGTGCAAATCAATCCCAGAACAGCAGCAAAGGACCTCGTGAAGATGCTGGAGGAAACAGATACAAAAGTAACTATTTACACAGTAAAACGAGTCCTATATTGACATAACATGAAAGGCCGCTCAGCAAGGAAGTAGCCACTGCTCCAAAACCACCATTAAAAAAGCCAGACTTCGGTTTGCAACTGCACATGGGGTCAAAGTACTTGTGGAGAAATGTCCTCTGGTCTGATGAAACAAAAATAGAACTCCATCGTTATGTTTGGAGGAAAAAGGCGGAAGCTTGCAAGCCGAAGAACACCATCCCAACCGTGAAGCACAGGGGTGGCAGCATCATGTTGTGGGGGTGCTTTGCTGCAGGACGAACTGGTGCACTTCACAAAATAAATGACATCATGAGGGAGGAAAATTATGTGGATATATTGAAGCAACATCAAGAAATCAGTCAGGAAGTTAAAGCTTGGTCGCAAATGGGTCTTCCAAATGGACAACTTCCAAAGTTGTGGCAAAATGACATAAGGACAACACAGTCAAGGTATTGGAGTGGCCATCACAAAGCCTTGACCTCAAAATTTGTGGGCAGAACTGCTTGTGCGAGCAAGGAGGCCTACAAACCTGACTCAGTTACACCAGCCCTGTCAACTTATTGTGGGAAGCTTGTGGAAGGCTACCTGAAGCGTTTGACCAAAGGTAAACAATTTAAAGGCAATGCTACCAAATAGTAATTGAGTATATGTAAACTTCTGACCTACTGGGAATGTGATGAGAAATAAAAGCTGAAATAAATAATTATTCTCTACTATTATTCTGATATTTCACATTCTTAAAAGCAAGTTGTGATCCTAACTGATCTAAAACAGGGTATTTTTAATAGGATTAAATGTCAGGGATTGTGAAAAACTGAGTTTAATGTATTTGGCTAAGGTGTATGTAAACTTCCGACTTCAACTGCATACGTGCCCCGTTTCAGGAAACTAGGCGTATGTCATGGGTCACTAGTTCACAGGAGAGTAATTTGAAAGTACTTGTTTTTTTTAATCAAAATGGGTTTTTGGGCAGAAATGCCTTCTCGAACATCTGAACTTCCATGTGCCTTAATAAGAAACTTGTGTGCCATCTGTAAATACAAATGAAATTGTTCAATTACAAGCCAAGTTGGTTAAGATACAGAAAAAGACAGAAACCTCTTCTGGCAATGATTGGCTGAGATAATGAGTGAGCTGGACATGCCGAGAGATGAGTTTGAATTGGTCTGTCATATAGCACACTTCTGTCTATTTGAGCTGGTCAGAATGCGTCAGGTAAGCCCGCCTAACGCGCCTTTATTTTTAAAGTACTGCATATTAAAACTTAACAAAAGACGTCACTGCAACAACTGTTTCAGAGCACTCTGGTCTGAGTGTACCAGAGTGCAGAATAACTGATTAATTTACGAACGCTGAACACCGATTGAATATGGTCGGGGTCATTAAACATTGACAAAAAAGCTTAATTAAATTGTTTCCAGGAGCAGTTACAGTCACCAACGCTCTGGATAACATGAAAACAGTTCAACCAGCTCTGCTAGGGCGAGTAAAATGGTCAGAGATTGGGTGGGGGCTAAAGTTTAAATATTTCAAATAAATGTTAAATTATTTATACCTGGAATTTGTCTTTCAGTTATCAGTAGGACACGCCTGACCCTCCTCCACCAGTCATACAAGGAGAATGGTCTAATGCCTCCCATCAAAAAGAGAGCTGGCCAAGCAAGCACCGGTTACACCTGAAGCATGAGGACTTGCAGTGAGTGCTGAACTTCAACAACTACTCAGAGGATAATGCAATAGTATTACCAGAACACCACTGGTGGAAACTGCTGCCATCCCACGTGACAAACACAGCAGTGTGGCGTCTCCGCAAGGATTTTGACAACACTTAGTATGTAAAGCAAAAAAAAACGTTTTGATTATTTAATTGACCTCCCAACATGACTGGCACTGGTATTTTGTTTAGTCAAGCTGTGTGTCATTTTAACTTCCAGTTTCCAAGATTATGTTTCTGTATGCAGTGCTGCTACTCTGAACATTTGTAGATAAGTGAAACTTACCTGACAATGATGCATAAAAAAAAATTATGTTTAACATTGCATTTTCTTTTCATTAACTTATCTTAATGTTATTTTTTTGTTGGCAGGTGCACTATCCTTCTGACCCTATGCAGCCAGGTCCCATCTACTTTCTATCTCCTCGCAACTGCAGTGCCCAAAACAAGAACAAGTTTGTGCTCTGGTACTGTGCCTGGCGGACCATGCACAAGCTCCACCACAGTTTTGACCTTCACTTCCTGATCACAGGCCACACAAAGTTTGCCCCTGACTGATGTGTGGGCATCAACGAGCAGCGCTTCAGAAAGAACAGAGTGAACACTTTGTCTGAGATTGCTGGTGTTGTGAAGGACAGCACTCTGACAGGGGTCAACATCCCACAGTTGTTTGTACTGGAGGATGGTACAGTGCTGGTGAAAAGCTATGGCTGGCAACAAAACCTGACTCCATACTTCAGACTGCTGCCACAGTTCAAGCAGTACCAGCACTTCAGGTGAATATAATTTCATTGCATTGTATGAGGTTCTTCTTATCTAAACTTGGGAGGTGAATTGATGTTGTACAATAATAGCGAAGACATCAAAACTATGAAATAACAAATGGAATTATGTAGTACCCAAAAAAGTTGAAAACATCAAAATATATTTTACATTTCAGATTATTCAAAGTAGCCACAATTTGCCTGGATGACAACTATACACACGCTTGGCATTCTCTCAACCAGCTTCGTGAGGAATGCTTTTCCTTTACGCTGTGGTCCAACTTATCCCAAACCATCTCAATTGGGTTGAGGTCAGGTCAGGTGATTGTAGAGGCCAGGACATCTGATGCAGCACTCCATCACTTTCCTTGGTCAAACAGCCCTTACACAGCCTGGAGGGGTGTTTTGGGTCATTGTCCTGAGCCAGATTTATCATAGCGAGTGATGACAATGCGCAATGCCAAACGTTGGCTGGAGTGGTGTAAAGCTCACCGCAATTGGACACATGAGCAGTGGAAACGGGTTCTCTGGAGTGATGAATCACGCTTCACCATCTGGCAGTCCGACAGATGAATCTGGGTTTGGTGGATGCCAGGAGAACACTACCTGCCCCAATACATAGTGACAACTGTAAAGTTTGGTGGAGGAAGAATAATGGTCTGGGGCTGTTTTTCATGGTTCGGGCTAGACCCCTTAGACCCAGTGAAGTCAGGAAATCTTAACGCTACAGCAATGCCTAGTTAAATAAAAGGTTACATAAACATGTTTTTTTAAATACACACACTACCGTTCAAAAGTGTGGGGTCACTTAGAAATTTATTTTTTCTTAAAGAAAAGCACATTTTTTTCCCATTAAAATAACATCAAATTGGTCAGAAACACAGTGTAGACATTGTTAATGTTGTAAATTATTATTGTAGCTGGAAACAGATGATTTTATATGGAATATCTACATATTCCCATTATCAACAACCATCACTCCTGTGTTCCAAAGGCACGTTGTGATAGCTCATCCCAGTTAATAATTGTAAAATGCTAATTGATCATTAAAAAACCTTTTGCAATTGTTAGCACAGCTGAAAACTGATGTCCTGATTAAAGAAGCAATACAACTGGCCTTCTTTAGACTAGTTGAGTATCAGCATTTGAGGGATTGATTACAGGGAAACTCGTCAGTCTATTCTTGTTCTGAGAAATGAAGGCTATTCCATGCGAGAAATTTCCAAGAAACTGAAGATCAATGCTGTGAGCTACTCCCTTCACAGAACAGCGCAAACTGGCCCTAACCAGAATAGAAAAAGGAGTGGGAGGCCCCGGTGCACAACTGAGCAAGAAGACAAGTACATTAGTGTGTTGAGAAACAGACGCCCCACAAGTCCTCAACTAGCAGCTTCATTAAATAGTACCCGCAAAACACCAGTCTCAAAGTCAACAGTGAAGCGGCGATTCCAGGATGCTGACCTTCTAGGCAGAGTTCCTCTGTCCAGTGTCTGTGTTCTTTTGCCCATTTGAATATATTATTTTTATTGGCCAGTCTGAGATAAGGCTTTTTCTTTGCAACTCTAATCAATTTGATGTTTGATAAACATGGGGGATATTGGTACCGGTACAGAGACGATGTGCGGTGGTACAGGTTAGTAGTCGAGGTAATTGAGGTCGGAACAGTGGAACAGAACAAAAAATAAAGAGGTTCTGTTCAGGACGAAACGATTGGAAAATAATTTTGGTTCCAAAACTTGCCTGCTAGCCATTACCCTGTCAAACACTGGTTGTACGACACTACTTAACCTCTCTAGGGTACGTGGGACGCTAGCGGCCCATCTGGCCAACATCCAGTGAGATTGCAGAGCGTCAAATTCAAATACAGAAATGCTCATTATAAAAACAAAACATATTTTACATAGGTTTAAAGATGAACTTCTTGTTAAACCAACCACAGTGTCATAATTATAAAATGCTTTTCGGCGAAAGCATACCTAGCCCAGAACATAGCCCAGTTGCCAAATTATTACTAACAGTAACCAGCCAAGCAGAAGCATTACAAAACTCAGAAATAGAGATCAAATTAATCCCTTACCTTTGATGATCTTCATATGGTGTTAATCAGAAGACATTCATTTACTCAATAAATGTTCCTTTTGTTCGATGAAGTCTCTTTATATCCAAAAATGTCCTTTTTGTTAGAGTGTTTTCTTCAGTAATCCACGGGCTCAAATGCAGTCAAAACAATCAGACAAAAAAATCCAAATTGTATCCGTAAAGTTCATAGAAACATGTCAAACGATGTTTATATTCAATCCTCAGGTAGTTTGTTTAGCCTAAATGATCTATAATATTTCAACCGGACAATAACGTTGTCAATATAAAAGGTAAACAAAAACTGCACTTGCGCATGAAAAAGCTCTGAGAGACGTTAGGGTCCACTCGTTCAGACTGGCCTTACTTCCTCTTTTATAAGAATACAAGCCTGAAACTATTTCTAAAGACTGTTGACATCTAGTGGAAGGCATAGGAAGGAACTGCAAATGGAGTCCTAAGTCAATAGATACGGTAATGTCATTGAATAGAAAACTACAAAACCAAAATAAAACTACTTCCTGATTTGATTTTTTCTCAGGTTTTCGCCTGATAAATCAATTCTGTTATACTCACAGACACTATTTTAACAGTTTTGGAAACTTTAGAGGGTTGTCTATCCAAATCTACCAGTGTATGCATTTCATATCTTCTGGGCCCGAGTAGCAGGCCGTTTAATTTGGGCAAGCCAACTAGCAAACACAGCCAACTAGCAAACACAGCCAACTAGCAAACACAGCCAACTAGCAAACACAGCCAACTAGCAAACACAGCCAACTAGCAAAACGGCTACTAATGCATACAGCTAACTAGCACAGTGGCTACTAGTGCATACAGTTCATTAACAAGCTCACATCTGGTAAGTTATGCTACAGAGTCGACCCTTACCTGCAGGTCAAACAGACTTTGCACTCGGGGCACTGCCAGCCGGCCCTCTTCAGGGGGGTAACACCCACGTCCAAACACACCCCGTGGTAGTGCTGCCCACACGCGGTACAGAAGAGCTGGTCCTGCAGGTCCCCAGCACTGTCACACAACAAGCACTTCACCTCCTCTTTAGCTGTGGGCGAGGAGAAAATAAACACTAAAAAGGGACAGTTTAGGAAAGGGACATAATATTAAAAAAGACAGTTCAGGGAGGCACTATATTAAAAGACAGTTCAGGGAGGCACTATATTAAAAAAGACAGTTCAGGGAGGCACTATATTAAAAGACAGTTCAGGGAGGCACTATATTAAAAAAGACAGTTCAGGGAGGCACTATATTAAAAAAGACAGTTCAGGGAGGCACTATATTAAAAAAGACAGTTCAGGGAGGCACTATATTAAAAAAGACAGTTCAGGGAGGCACTATATTAAAAAAGACAGGTCAGGAAGGCACTATATTAAAAGACAGTTCAGGGAGGCACTATATTAAAAGACAGGTCATGGAGGCACTATATTAAAAGACAGGTCATGGAGGCACTATATTAAAAGACAGGTCAGGGAGGCACTATATTAAAAGACAGGTCAGGGAGGCACTATATTAAAAACGACAGTTCAGGGAGGCACTATATTAAAAACGACAGTTCAGGGAGGCACTATATTAAAAGACAGTTCAGGGAGGCACTATATTAAAAGACAGTTCAGGGAGGCACTATATTAAAAGACAGTTCAGGGAGGCACTATATTAAAAGACAGTTCAGGGAGGCACTATATTAAAAGACAGTTCAGGGAGGCACTATATTAAAAGACAGTTCAGGGAGGCACTATATTAAAAGACAGGTCAGGGAGGCACTATATTAAAAGACAGGTCAGGGAGGCACTATATTAAAAGACAGGACAGGGAGGCACTATATTAAAAGACAGTTCAGGGAGGCACTATATTAAAAGACAGTTCAGGGAGGCACTATATTAAAAAAGACAGTTCAGGGAGGCACTATATTAAAAAAGACAGTTCAGGGGGGCACTATATTAAAAGACAGTTCATGGAGGCACTATATTAAAAGACAGGTCATGGAGGCACTATATTAAAAGACAGTTCAGGGAGGCACTATATTAAAAGACAGGTCAGGGAGGCACTATATTAAAAGACAGGACAGGGAGGCACTATATTAAAAGACAGTTCAGGGAGGCACTATATTAAAAGACAGTTCAGGAAGGCACTATATTAAAAAAGACAGTTCAGGGAGGCACTATATTAAAAAAGACAGTTCAGGGAGGCACTATATTAAAAGACAGTTCAGGGAGGCACTATATTAAAAGACAGTTCAGGGAGGCACTATATTAAAAGACAGGTCATGGAGGCACTATATTAAAAAAGACAGTTCAGGGAGGCACTATATTAAAAAAGACAGTTCAGGGAGGCACTATATTAAAAGACAGGTCATGGAGGCACTATATTAAAAAAGACAGTTCAGGGAGGCACTATATTAAAAAAGACAGTTCAGGGAGGCACTATATTAAAAGACAGTTCAGGGAGTGACTATATTAAAAGACAGTTCAGGGAGTGACTATATTAAAAGACAGGTCAGGGAGGCACTATATTAAAAGACAGTTCAGGGAGGCACTATATTAAAAGACAGTTCAGGGAGGCACTATATTAAAAGACAGTTCAGGGAGGCACTATATTAAAAAAGACAGTTCAGGGAGGCACTATATTAAAAAAGACAGTTCAGGGAGGCACTATATTAAAAAAGACAGTTCAGGGAGTGACTATATTAAAAGACAGGTCATGGAGGGACTATATTAAAAGACAGGTCATGGAGGCACTATATTAAAAGACAGTTCAGGGAGGCACTATATTAAGACAGTTCAGGGAGGCACTATATTAAAAGACAGTTCAGGGAGGCACTATATTAAAAGACAGTTCAGGGAGGCACTATATTAAAAGACAGGTCATGGAGGCACTATATTAAAAAAGACAGGTCATGGAGGCACTATATTAAAAGACAGGTCATGGAGGCACTATATTAAAAAAGACAGTTCAGGGAGGCACTATATTAAAAGACAGGTCATGGAGGCACTATATTAAAAGACAGGTCATGGAGGCACTATATTAAAAGACAGGTCATGGAGGCACTATATTAAAAGACAGGTCATGGAGGCACTATATTAAAAAAGACAGTTCAGGGAGGCACTATATTAAAAGACAGTTCAGGGAGGCACTATATTAAAAAGGGAAATTTCTAAATTGTTCAACGTAATATTAATAATCTCCAACACTACCCCAACTGGGGCTGGGCGATATATCAAATTAATTAGAATTGATCTTTTAGCGCAATATTCCAAAGGACTGTATTGCAAGAATCAAAAGGGTGAGGTGTGGTTATTTTTTTATGAGCGTTTGTTTCATGTTTTCTTTTTGGTCTCATTTGCTCCTTTTGCTGTAACTGTGCACCTTCCCATTTACACACACATACCAAGCTCCTCCCCCTGCCACAACAACAAAGATGAGAGATCACTTTTTCCTCTCTGACAATTTTCCTCTCTGACTATTTGCAGAATCGGTCATACGGATACTGAAAGACATTGAGAATTTATTTTACTGTAAAGTTAAACTTTCTAACAATACCTATGTCTCCACTCCTCAAAATGCTCCCAGAAAAGACACTGAAACAGTTAGACCACGTGCTGCTAGTAGCATGTTAGCCAAAGACTGCTATACTAGCGGTCTAGTCTATGTTTAATAAACGTGCTATAAGCATAAAACACAATTATATAAGGAATCGGCAACTTGTTCTCATTCTGAGAAATAAGGTAGGTCACTTGATTTCAACATCTGAACAAAGTGGACAGGCTAGTATGCTATTCAAACAGCTAGAGACGGACAGAAGGGTATGTTTAAAACCATTCAACTGGTCTAGCAAACAAATCCAAGTTGGCTAAACTTCAAATATAAACATGCTACTCAGTACTACTCAGTAGCATGTGGCCTTGTGCTTGAGAGATTGCCGATGAGGCCTGTGTCCTTGTTCTATAATTTCTGCTACAAGAAGGTAGTCAGTATTAGTTCATGTGCATTATGCATGGTTCTGGGTAAATTTGTAACAAAAAGGGGATTTTCATAGACAGACTTGAAAGCCAGATCAGTGATTATTTTATTCGCCTAGGTATAATTCCAAAAGCCCTGAAATCATTAGATTATTGCTGACTGTTTGAAATGCAGTGTATATGATCTTTAAATAGAGATATCGTAAATCGCCCATAAGGTTGTTTCAACATGGGACCACATGTGAGGTTTGAAAGCCTCTGACAAAAATGTATTTTGGAGTGACCTGCCATGGACCATTAGGTTAACATTAGGCTAAAAGGCTGCAAAAATGTTTACATACATTTCATCCAATGAGAAAGTAACATCACTTTGAATTTAACACACTGCAAAAACATAGAAAGGGTGATTTGAGGGAATTTCATAATAGACATGACCAAAAGTATGTGGACACCAGCTCGTCGAACATCTCGTTCCGAAATCATGGGCATTAATATGTTGTTGGTCCCTCCTTTGCTGCTGTAACATCATCCACTCTTCTGGGAAGGCTTTCCACAAGATGTTAGAACATTGCTGCTGGGCTTTCATTCAGCAATAAGAGCATTAGTGAGGTCGGGCACTGATGTTTGGCGACTAGGCCTGGCTCGCAGTCGGCGTTCCAATTCATACGAAAGGTCTTCGATGGGGTTGAGGTCAGTTCTCTGTGCAGGCCAGTCAACTTCTTCCACACCGATCTTGACAAACCATTTCTGTATGGGGACATTGCCATGATGAAACAGGAAAGGACCTCCCCCAAACTGTTGCCACAAAGTTGGAAGCACTGGATTGTCTAGAATGTCATTGTATGCTCTAGCGTTAATATTTACCTTCACTGGAAGGAGCCTTGGCCGAACCATGAAAAACAGCCCCAGACCATTATTCCTCCTCCACCAAAATTTACAGTTGGCACTATGCATTGGAGCAGGTAGCGTTCTCCTGGCATCCGCCAAACCCAGATTCATCCGTCGGACTACCAGAACGCGTTTCCACTGCTTCAGTGTCCAATTGCGGCGAGCTTTACATCACTCCAGCTGACAGTTGGCATTGCGCCTGGTGATCTTAGGCTTGTGTGCGGCTGCTCGGCCATGGAAACCCATTTCATGAAGCTCTCGACGAACAGTTCTTGTGCTGACGGTGCTTCCAGAGGCAGCTTGGAACTCGGTAGTGAGTGTTGCAACCAAGTAGAGGATTTTTATGAGTTACGCACTTCAGCACTCGGCGGTCCCGTTCTGTGGGCTTGTGTGACCTACCACTTCGCAGCTGAGCCGATGTTGCTTCTAGACGTTTCCACTTCAATAACATCATTTAGCTGACCAGTGCAAATATTGCAGGGCAGAATTTTGTATTATTAATACAACTGTCAGCAATGAATTGGCTGAAATAGCCAAATCTACAAATTTGAAGGGTTGTCCACATACTTTTGTGTATATAGTGTACCTACGTGACGTGACACTCACTGACAACATAGCCTACACCAAGTCAAGGCTGTTTGTTTCACATCTATAGTGTAATCCAGTTGTCCTCATTCTCCCAGTGGAACACAGGATCTATACTCACATGTTTGTGAGGCCAGCTGGAGGTGGTCAGGGCAGAGGAGGGTGTGTCGACGCAGGTCCTGGAATGTTCCGGCGGCGGCAGCGCAGGGGAAATGGTACGAGCGGCAGCAGCCCTCCTCACAGCACTTGATGGATGCCCCAAGGCGCTTACAGTATGCACAGCACTGCAAAACAGAGAGAGAGAGAGCATGAGACAGCGAAAGAGAGAAAGACAATGATTAAGAAAGCTAGTTTGAATACTTAGTTTTTCCTGATTCACTCAATAACGCCTATAAGATAACAACCTGGTCATTTTCGAGAAGAAACCAGGGGTATTCAGTGATTTGAAACCTTTTGAAAAGTTACAGATCGAAATGGAACAAGTCGAGCCTGACAATTGCCTTTCAAGGTGACAGGCAATCATATCGGTTCTATACAATACATTTCAAATCTGAACATTCTGAACAGACCCTTGGTTGGGCTGATCAGGTTTTCAGGCATCGTGATTGGAAGCTGGAACCATATGCTTCATCTTTACGGCCAATTAACCACTGGCTCTATATTTCAGTTTCAGCACTTACTACAAGCTTTACAAAAATGTCATACTAATTCACACGTTGACGACAATCGCTAGGTATTGACACATTTCAGCTCTAAACCCCCAGCCTAAAAAGCATTGGTGCTTTTACAAATAAAATCTCGTTATTTTTTGTCAGGCCTCACCAGTGAAATGAAGAAAACAAAAGCATATTGGATTCAAAACCCAGGTTCAAATTGAAGCCAACCTCTGTAATAGTAGAGAATTGCGATTATAGTAAAAAACTAACAAATAGACTGTCTAAATGAGGTGCTCTGGTCAAAGCGAGCGAACCTGGCTCTAGCACCTGAATATACATTGACATTTCCGTGGCCAGAGAATGCGAGTTCTCCTTTGAATAATGAAAACTGTCAAGAGTCGAGAAAGAATGGGGCCTTCAAGTTCAAATGGTTCAAGTCAGCACTTATGTTGCTCACTTTCTCCTTCTCTTCTTTAGCTTTCTCTGCCTCTCCTTAGTTCTAGCAAACCCTTGTCGGGGGGTTCAAATACAAAAACCTGCAAATACCTTTTAACACCAAGTGTTAGACAATTATCGCCCATGCTCCAGTGACTTCCTGGGGGCATCATGGGAAGGACATCCTGTGGCATGTTGTCGCATGCGGGACCATGCCCGACTCAGGACACACACAGACAATAACTTATTACCAAAGAAATATAACTATTAGTCTTATTATTCAAGTCAATGTTCTGTAATTCTATTGATATGCTTACTATACCCATCAAGTCCCTTGAGATGGCATAGGGAGTAATGAAGGAAAAAGTGATCCTCTTCAAAATGACACCACCCTCTCTTCAAACCTTAATCCTCCATTGTTTTGTTGAAAATAATAATCAAGCAAAACTGCTGTAATCGTATCACAGTGTGGTACATGGTTCTCTTTCATAATCTACTCTAAAGCAGAAATATAAAGCCATACTGGCTTGAGCCCACTTCTCCCACAACGCCCCAAAGAGTAATAGTCGAGGCAAAATGATAGTGGCCCACCTGTACAAACCCTCCCTCCCTCTACAAATAGCCAAAATGGCTACTGTCCAAATGGACCAAACCAGAGAGGAGAAATGCAATGGATGGATATCTGGTCCAGTGCTACTTAGAATAGAACAACAAGTTGGACCAGCCTGGTATCACATAACCGTTGTTTCACCATTGTGCTAACCCAAACCGTACTGTGCTGGCTTGGAAATGTTCTTTTCACATTGTCCTTTCCAGGACGGTTCCAGCCACTTTGGTGGAAGCGTAACCAGGGAAGCACAGTACAGCTTGGCTCAGTAGTATGAAGAGGGTAATTATAAAATTGCTTCTTCCAGTTAATGATAAGCACGCACCCATTAAGAAACTGACCATAAAAAACATCTAAATCTAAGTGATTGATGAGGAATTCAAAAACTGCACAAAGGGAAGGGCAAATAAGTCTGGCTGCACAGATGACTGGCAAACATACTGTAATTGACAATGACTTTTTCATTGGCAAGATTAGCAAACTTAGGCATGACATGCCAACAAACTCTGAACCTTCCAATCCATGCATTAATGAAACATTATGAAAGACAAGCATTGTTATTTCTAGTGTGGAAGGGGTGTAAAAAAATATATTGTTTTCTATCAATAATGACAACACCTGGTACTGACAACTTGGATGCAAAATGACTGAAGATGGTAGTGATCTACACTGAGAAACACCTTTGTAATATTGACTTCAGAACAGCCTCAGCCTTCGTTCCACTAAGCGAACATATGGAATTGTTTAAAGATTGTCAAACCAAGGATCATTCAGCCATTTGATTTAGAATTTTAAGATCACTTATGGTATCAAAATATATATATATATATATATTTTGATGACCATTGAATATGTCATTAATGCTATTAGCCCATAGAAACACATTGAATAACAGATTCCTGACATGGTACAGATGTTACCCGCCCAAAAATTCAAAGGAAGTTTGTTCTGATGTGTCCGTCCTATATCTGAGAGATATAAGAAGGACCAGGAAACTATTTATATTCTGTATTATTTTTGTTTTACAGGTATTGAACCCCTTATTTTAGCAACCTCCATATATACTTCCATTCATTTTTTTAAACTGGTACTGGGGACTTTCAGACGAGCCTCTTTTCAGCTTCTATCTCAAGGCCATTAGACTGTTAAACAACCACCACTAGCTCATTCGAGGCTGCTGCCTATAGGCATAGACTAGAAATCACTGGCCACTTTAAGGAATGGAACACTAGTCAATTAATATTTACATATCTTGTATTACTCATCTTATATGTATATACTGTATTCTATATTATTGTACTGTATCTTAGTCTGTTCCACTCTGACATCGCTCGTCCATATGTATATAGTCTTTATTCATTACTACTTAGATTTGTGTGTATTGAGTTTATGTTGTGTAATTTGTTAAATATTACTGCACTGTCGGAGCTAGAAGCAGAGGCATTTCACTACACCCGCAATAACATCTGCTAATCACGTGTATGTGGCCAATAAAATTTTATTTGAATCTTGTGGGCATCCTAGAGGAAAACAACCGACATGTACGTGAGAGAATCACCTTTCCACAGAGATGTGTAGCCCAAACTGTTCGGATGATACAGACAGAAGTTGGCAGAAGAGGCTGCTATGACATCAGATGATTCCTGTGATGCTGTTCTTTCTACAGAAGGGTCATAGTAGTTTGCAGAACAAAGCATTGGGACGCTACAGACGTTCTGGTGAGAAGACTTGATTTTCAGGATGCCTCATGGTCTGACGAACACTGCAGATGCCTCTAGCTTAAACAGATGGATTTTGATGGGGATTTCTTCATGATAACTATATTTCCGCGGGGCCACAGAAATTGTAGGAGGAGGGTTAGCCCGTCTCCTCCTCTTCATCGACACTGATTGAATCAAACTACAGGGAGTCAAATCAAACTTTGTCACATGCTCCAAAAACAAATAGTGTAGACCTTACCGTGAAATGCTTACTTACAAGCCCTTAACCAACAGTGCAGTTCAAGAAGAGTAAAAAGACTTACCAAATAGACTAAAGTAAAAAATTATAAAAAGTAACACAATAAGAATAACGAGGCTATATACAGGGGGTACCGGTCGGTACAGAGTCAGTGTGCGAGGCTACAAGTTAGCTGAGGTAATTTGTACAAGTAGCTAGGGGTGAAGTAACTATGCATAGACAATAAACAACGAGTAGCAACAGTGTACAAAAGGAAGGGGGGGGGATCAATGTAAATAGTCCGGTGACAAATGTATTAATTGTTCAGCAGTCTTACGGCTTGGGGTAGAAGCTGTTGAGAAGCCTTTTGGTCCTAGACTTGGCGCTGAAAGAAATTGATAATAAAGAGGTACTGGGAGCTGTTCTGTTAGACTTCAGTGCAAGGTTTTGACATTATCGATCATAGTCTGCTGTTGAAAAAACGTGTGTTCTGGCTTTACATCCTTTGTCATATTGTTGGTCGATAGTTACCCACCTATCAGAAAACAGAGGGTATTATTTATTAATGGAAGCCTCTCTAACACAAAGTAAACCTCAAGGTAGCTGTCTTGGCCTCTTACTTTCTCTTATTTTTACGAATGACCTACCTACCACTAACCTTGAGTAAAGCCTGTGTGTCTATGTACGCTGATAACATTAGATACCACAGCCAGTGAAATAACTGCAACACTTAAAGAGCTGCAGTCAGTGTTAGAACGGGTGGATAGTAAATATAAATATATCGAAAAACAAAAAACATTGTATTTGGGACAAATCATTTGCTAACCCTAAATATAATCTAAATCTGGTAATGAATAATGTGGCAATTGAACAATTGGAGGAGACTAAACTGCTCGTCTAACCCTAGATTGTAAACTGACATTTTAGCTATCGACTGGAACGAGCTGAAACAAACATTCAAACTGGACAGTTTTATCTCAATCTCTTCATTCAAAGACTCGATCATGGACACTCTTACTGACAGTTGAGGTTGCTTTGTGTGATGTATTGTTGTCTCCACCTTCTTGCCCTTTGTGCTGTTGTCTGTGCCCAATGTTTGTACCATGTTTTGTGCTGCTACCACGTTGTGTTACTACCATGTTGTTGTTATGTTGCTACCATACTGTGTTGTCATGTGTTGCTGCCATGCTATGTTGTCGTCTCAGGTCTCTCTTTATGTAGTGTTGTCTCTCTTGTCATGACGTGTGTTTTGTCCTATATTTATATTTTATTTATTTTTTATCCCAGCCTCTGTCCCCGCAGAAGGCCTTTTGGTAGGCCGTCATTGTAAATAAGAATGTGTTAACTGACTTGCATAGTTAAATAAAGGTTCAATAAAAATATACAATTCAACAGTAGCTAAGATGGAGACATCACAATCAACCAAACAAGTCCAACAGGCCCTAGTTTATCACACCTGGACTACTGCTCAGTTGTGCCACAAAGGACGCAGGCAAATTACAGTTCAACCAGAACTCAAATGTACATGGAGGGCTAATATCAATAAAACACATGTCAATCTCACCTGACTCAAAGTCATCACTACTCTTCCTGCATCACTACTCGTCTTTGTGAGAGGCATTGACATGTTTACAGCACTGAATTGTCTGTTCAAACAGCGAACACACAGCTCAGACACTCATACTCAATAAGACATGCCACCAGGGGTCTCTTCACAGTCCAAGTCCAGAACAGACTCTGGGAAAAACACAGTACTACATAGAGCCATGACTACATGGAACTCTTTCACATCAAGTAACTAAATTGAGCACGGCACAACACGGTCTGTGAAGAGGCACGCATACGCATACGTACACACACTAACACAAGCACTCCACACACAAACGGTAATAATATTGAAATATTGTAAGATATTTTATAGTGAAACTGTGTAGTAATAGAGCAATGTACATATGTATAATGCACAATGTCTAGTTTGATGTACCGTTTTATTTATGTAGGCCTTTGATTTACGACAAGGTATGGTTTTATTCCTGTTTGGACCACAGGAAGGTCAGCTAATGGGGATCCTTAATAAATACTAGTGACACAACACCATACTCAAGTACAACTTAGAAGCCTGTTGATTTAACATTTTAAATATCTAGCAAAATGACAACATATCCAACTACCTAATAGTATAACCTAACACGCTGCTATAGTGAGTTCACAAAAACCTGTCCGTAGTCGTGTTGGACCTGTCTGCAGGCATATCAATGAGTCAGTCGGGCATACAGTAATCCTTCCTCTCGAAAGCTGGCACTTCAACAGGAGATAAGGCGATGGCATCTTAAAAATCAGGGCTACATTGTAAGGGTCTGAAAGATTATCCTGATGTCCTAATGCCAGGGTTTTTTCATGGCTCACTGCCAAACGCTGTCAACTCACACTGGAGGGGCAGAATACCACTGGTGGAAAGGGAGGGAGGGAACTGCCTGGGCAACCAACACACACAGCCTGCCGGCCGAAAAACAATGGCGTTTCTGTAGTGCTATACAAGCTCTCTCACACACACACACAATGTATAGTTCGATACACACTCATCCATAAGGTACACAGTGCCTTTAGAAAGTATAGATGTTTTTCTCTCACCCATCTACACACAATACCCCATAATGACAAAATACACAAACATTTTGAAATATTAGCTTTTTTTATTTACATAAGTATTCACACACTTGAGTCGATACTTTGTAAAAGCACCTTTGGCAGTGATTACAGCTGTGAGTCTTTGTGTAAGTCTCCAAGAGTTATGCAAATCTGGATTATTTGAGTTATGAGTTATGAATTATCTGGAATATTTGCCCATTGTTCTTTTTAAAAATCGAAAAGCTCTGTCAAGTTGATTGTTGATCATTGCAAGACAGCCATTTTCAAGGGTTGGCATAGATTTTCAAGACGATTTAAGTCAAAACTGTAACTTGGCCACTCAGGAACATTGAACGTCATCTTGGTAAGCAACAAATTTGACCTTGTGTTAAAGTCTATGGTGGTTTTGAAAGGTGATTTTGTCTCCCAGTGTCTGTTGAAAGCAGACTGAAAAGGTTTTCCTCTAGCATTTTGCCTGTAATTATAGCTTAGATTTTTTTATCCTAAAAAACTCCCTAGTGTTTGCCGATGACCAGCATACCCATAACATGATACAGCCACCACCAAGCTTGAAAATATGTGGTACTGAGTGGTGCATTGTGTTGGATATTTTGGAAAATTTGTATTCTGTACAGGGTTCCTTCTTTTGACTGTCATTTAGGTTAGTAAGTGGAGTAACTACAATGTTATTAATCTATCCTCAGTTCTCACATCACAACCATTAAACTCTAATTGTTTTCAAAATCACCATCGGCCTCATGGTGAAATCCCTGAGCAGTTACCTTCCTCTTCTGCACATCATTTAGGAAGGATGCCTGTATCTTTGTAGTGACTAGATGTATTGATACAGCAGACAAAGTCTAATTTATAACTTCACCATGCTCAAAGGGATAGCATCTGCTTTTTTTAATGTTTACATATTTACCTATTTGTGCCCCTGTCTGCGAGGCATTGAAATACCTCCCTGGTCTTTGTGGTTGAATCTGTGCTTGTAATTCACTACTCGATTGAGGGATCTTACAGATAATTGTATGTGTGTGGTCATACAAAAGTTATGTCAACCACTATCATTGAACACAAGTCCATACAACTTAAGTGATATATTAAGCACATTGTTACTCCTGACCTAATTTAGGATTGCCATAACAAAGGGGTTGAATACTTATTGCCTTAAGAGATTTGAACCTTTCATTCCTTATTAATTTCTGGAATGTTCGACAAACAAAATTCCACTTTGATATTATGGACTATTGTGTGTAGAACAGTGACACAAAACGTACATTTAATCCATTTCAAATTCAGGCGGTAACAACAAAATGTTGAAAATGTCAAGTGTGAAAATTTTCTGAAGGCACTGTACATACTTGTCAATAAGACACTCACACAAACACTCAAGTGTACACGCGCACACACACACACACACACACACCAGCTTGACATTTCAGCTGACAGCTAAAGGAGCAATCTGCCGATAGTGTTGCTGATTTAGGGTGTAAATGCAATCAGGCGAACATGACATGGAGGTGAGGATGGCATGTGTGTGTGGGTAGTGCGTGCGTCAGCAGTGTATGAATTTCAGAACTGGGTGAGTGTATAGCAGGCTGCAGCATCTGAGTGTACATGTGTACAAATAAAAATCTATGTGAGGTGCATTACAGTGTGTGTGTGTGTGTGTGTGTGTGTGTGTGTGTGTGTGTGTGTGTGTGTGTGTGTGTGTGTGTGTGTGTGTGTGTGTGTGTGTGTGTGTGTGTGTGTGTGTGTGTGTGTGTGTGTGTGTGTGTGTGTGTGTGTGTGTGTGTGTGTGTGTGTGTGTGTGTCAGGGATTCCGTTAGGAAAATATGGTGCTGGACATTTGACTGGCAGCATTTTAAATTTCCCAGACATTTGAGAAATGTCCCGGACCCACATGATGATTTAGGTGCATAAACTGATTAGTGCTCAGAATGACAGATTTAGATTATAGTAATTCATATTTGACAGAACAAGTTGAGAGGATGCAACGATGTGCAGTGATTCTTAACAGATTCTGATGTTAGAAAATCTCATTTACTTTGTCAGCCAACAAGGCGAGTAAAGAACAGCAAAATCAGTAGCCTACTGTAAATGCATCTACTATCCCCCATAGTAAAAATCAGTAGCCTACTGTAAATTCATCTACTATCCCCCATAGTAAAAAAGTTGACCAATTCTATGGCGGTCTAGCGATGGTTCTGTACTGTTGCAGCTCATTTCGTGGAATGTTTACAAATAATAGATACAAACTATATACTGTAATTACTTACTACTTTACAGTTGAAATTGAATTGAGAAGGTTTTGGGGAAAGTATGTTCTTTCAACCCAAAAGACTTTAAATCATAACAACTGGAGTGATAGACAAATGTGCGCACCACACAGGCAGACAGAGGCAATATTGCTGGAAGTTAATTGGCAGATATTGTGTTCGATTTGGCTTTTAAAGCCAATAGTTGCTAACCAGGGGTGTGATAATGTTGCGTTGATTAGATAATAGTTGGGAGCTTGAAGTGTTTGATACTTGTGAGATTTGTTTATGACAGTTTACGGTGGAACACGTGAACATTGCATGTACTTTCAGAAATGTTTAGCAAGCTACTCATAAGAGGGCTGCAAGCTACTGGTAGCTCACGATCAACCTGTTGGAGACCCCTGCTATAGACCGATAAGCATGACCAGTCACATCTATCGATATCTATATTTTTGCGATGGCAACTCCAATACCTTGACTTTGTTGTCCTTAAGCCATTTTGCCACAACTTTGGTAGTATGGTTGGGGTCATTGTCCATTTGGAAGACCCATTTGCAACCAAGCTTTAACTTCCTGACTGATGTCTTGAGATGTTGCTTCAATAGATCCACATAATTTTCCTCCTTCATGATGCCATCTATTTTGTGAAGTGCAAGCCTCACCCTTTTTCCTCCAAACATCACGACGGTCATTATGGCCAAACATTCCTATTTTTGTTTCATCAGACCAGAGGACATTTCTCCAAAAAGTACAATATTTGTCCCTATATGCAGATGCAAACTGCAGTCTGGCTTTCTTATGGCAGTCTTGGAGCAGTGGCTTCTTCCTTGCTGAGCAGCCTTTCAGGTTGTGTTGATATAGGACTCATTTTACTGTGGATATAGATACTTTTGTACCTGTCTCCTCCAGCATCTTCACAAGGTCCTTTGCTGTTGTTCTGGGATTGATTTGTACTTTTCACACCAAAGTACTTTCATCTCTAGGAGACAGAACGTGTTTCCTTCCTGAGCGGTATGACAGCTGCGTGGTCCCATGATGTTTATACTTGTGTACTATTGTTTGTACAGATAAATATGGTACCTTCAGGCATTTGGAAACTGCTCTCAAGGATGAACCAGACTTGTGGAGGTCTACAATTTTTTTTCTGAGGTCTTGGCTTATTTCTTTTTCCCCGTGATGTCAAGCAAAGAGGCACTGAGTTTGAAGGTAGGCCTTGAAATACATCCACAGGTACACCTCCAATTGACTCAAATTATGTCAATTAGCCTATCAGAAGCTTCTAAAGCCATGACATCTTTTTCTGGAATTTTCCAAGCTGTTTAAAGGCAGAGTCAACTTAGAGTATGTAAACTTCTGACCCACTGGAATTGTGATACAGTGAATTATAAGTGAAATAATCTGTCTGTAAACAATTGTTGGAAAAATTACTTGTGCCATGCACAAAGTAGATGTCCTAACTGACTTGCCAAAACTATAGTTTGTTAACAAGACATTTGTGGAGTGGTTGAAAAACGAGTTTTAACCTAAGTGTACGTAAACTTCTGACATAAACTGTATGTGTAGATAGATACATATATATCCATCCATATATTGGAAAGCTGATAAAATAATTGTATATATTTATTTCTTGTTTTTTTACCGGCCAAAATCCATCTATAACCAGATAACAGAAACCTGCGTGTGTTGACCTCCAGATGTGCTTTCTCCTGCCCTTTTCTGTTTCACACTCCAATGAGCCTTATTTTAGTGACAAAGATGACCTTTAACAGGGCCCCATCAGCTCTCACACACAAACACACAACTATAGCTGCATTGCCCTCAGCACAGACAACAAACCAACAATAGGCTTTTTTAAATGCACTGTAACTGTGCCCAGACACACACACTTAAGCTGAATCCCAATCATAGTCAGCAGTGTAGTACATGGCATGTAAAAATGAGGCAAGTCATCACATGTTGAGTCCCTCATGTAAGCAGTACTAAAAAAAACTGTTGTACACGTTAAGACAGTTATATTTCAACTCAGCCAGCAATCAATATCAAGTCCTTACAGCAAAAGTACAAGATAAAATATAGTGAATTAATTAACCTGTAATGTGGCCTCCCTCCCCCACTTTGCATTGTGTTAAGTGCTAATGGAAAGTTCCGCTGAGCTAAATGACACAGTAGCGACACACTACTCTCAATCAATCCAATTTATTTAAAGCCCATTTTACATCAGCAGATGTCACAAAGTGCTTATACAGAAACCCAGCCTAAAACCCGACAGCAAGCAATGCAGATGTAGAAACTCAGTGGTTAGGAAAAAACGCTGCAGAAAGGTCAGAACCTAGGAAGAAACCTAGAGAGGAACCAGGCTTTGAGGGGTGGCCTGTCCTCTTCTGGCTGTACTCAAATACTGACAAGACGACCCCCCCAGCCCAAAAAAAGGGGGTACCGGGACCTGCTGAACTACTCGGTGCCCCCTTCAACCTCACATCTTTATTAATACCATTTATGATCAACCGTGAACATAATCAAGACAGTCCACTTACTTCCCGACGTTCCCCTTAAAATCAATTAGCCGATTCATAATCATAAATCACACAACAAGTTGTCAGTCAAAACACTGTGGGGGAAGCGGTAGAGAAACACAGCTAACCTGAACACTAAGTAGCGCCATTGATTTCACCCTGACACCACGGTACAGTGTGTATGGTGGCCTGCAGACACGGTTCAAGCTTTCCTTCAGCCCCTTAATTATAACCCTGTCTTTCCACAGACCACTGTCATCAGAATGACAGTGTGATTGAATGCTTATGACTGAATCTCCATGTCTTCACAGTCTTGGCTATATGGACATCAATACTGAGCTGGCAAAGACAGTGTGGTTGATTTTCTGGTCACTTGTTTAAAGACATTGAGGGCAAACACACGCAGGGTTGAATCCTAACAGCCATACCCCAAAGTTTTTGTTCTGTCACCACTCACCTCTGTGCTCCCAGAGTCTATGGCTTTGTCCACATAGAGCAGCGAGTCCTGGGCCTCGCCACGACATACCCCCTCGGACCAGGCGGCACAGTGCAGGTGGGCACAGCACTGGCCTGTGGGGTCAAACAGGGACTGGACGTTGATGTCGTCGGGGAGGCCGATCTGACCAAGCTCGTCCCAGAACTTGGGGGCCGGCTCCTCGCTGAAGGGGTCCGTGCTGCCGGGTGCCGAGGAGGAGTGCAGACCACTGTCCGGAGAGCTGACCCTGGGGAGAGAGATGGGAAAGGTCATGTTGAAGGTCAAGTTTATTCTCACCAACATGGCAAATTCCTTTCTAAATACACAAGAACATAAATGAATCTAAAAGGCAAAGGACCTAAACTAAGAACACCAAACATCATGTAAAGCACCAAAGAAAAAACTGGCTAATAGAGAAAGAATCACGAGAGAGCCTGGTATCCAATTTAAAGGGAGAGCTTTGTGCATAGTCTGGGATTTACTGGATGTATGCGTCTGCTTGGGATGGGATTGCTGTCATTAAAAATCAAATCAAAGTTTATTTGTCACATGACAGAGTACAGCAGGCGTAAACCACTCACTTTCAAGCTCTTCCACAACCATGCAGAGTTCAATATCAGAGGTACCAAATAGAAAATTGTGTCGTCAGGTAGCCGTAAACCACGGTGGTTAGAGCATTGGGCCAGTAACCGAAAGGCTGCTCGATCAAATCCCCCGAGCTGACAAGGTACAAATCTATCATTCTGCCCCTGAACAAGGCAGTTAACGCATTGTTCCCCAGTAAGCGGTCATTGTAAATAAGAATTTATTCTTAAATGACTTGCCTAGATAAATAAAAGTAAATTTAAATTTAAAAAACACTAAAAGCTGTTATCCATGTATATGATCTTTAATTCAAACCATATCAAGGATAAGGAGTGCTCATTGACATGGTCACCACCACCATCCTCTCCTTCTGGAAGAAAGCATCAGGGTGGAGGTTGTCCCTTGGCTAATGCACAAGGACGGGTTGTTCGAGCCCACACAAGCACAAACATACTAGCTTGCTTGACACACACACACGAGCCAGCCTGAAACACACAATCTCTCTCCATCCCTGCCGGATGCAGCCTATTCCAGCCAGTCTGGTGTTGTTGGATGAAGGATCTCGGCCCGCAGAGGAGCAGAAAAAAGTGTGAATTACCATTTAAAAAGAGACCCCGGTTTGAGGAAGCCCTTTGCCCAGCGAAGGGCAGCAGTAGGGTGCTAGGGATGAAAGGCTACTGTATACTACACCCCCCAACAAACAGCTCTACTATAGGGATGTGTTCATTAGGGTGTGAAATGGAAAATGTTTTAAAGTGCTTTGCAACAGAAAAAGAAGCTGAGGGTTTCAGTTACTTTTCTTCCATTTGGTACCTAATGAACACAACTTCCTACTCCCAACGAGGCCGATATGAGTTATGGATGGGGGGGAGGATGGAAGATGATAGTGCACTGATGGACTATGGTCCTGTCTTCTACATGTAACCAAGTCTTTGCATCCAAAGCTTCATCTATGAATTTAATTTAAAATTTAACAGCGGTGCCATTTCCCTCTTAGACCCATCGCTCAGCTGAATAGCAACTTAGACCCATCCCTCAGCTGAATAGCAACTTAGACCCATCCCTCAGCTGAATAGCAACTTAGACCCATCCCTCAGCTGAATAGCAACTTAAGACCCATCCCTCAGCTGAATAGCAAACCAAGTGGCGGAGCTGCTATTGGGATGAGAAACAAATGACAGATTATGCCTTAAAGGGATAGTATTTCAAATGGAGTGTTTAATGGTGAAGGATCCGATGAGGGAGCCAAAAACCCTAATACGCAATCTCCTATCCGTTCTCCTCCACTTTCTCTCCTGTTCGCTCTAATTTTGCTCAGCTGTGGCTCGTTCGACCGTAATTTTCAACTTTTCTGTGAAAACGCTGCAGCTTTAATTATGAGCTAAATAACCTTAGAGGTTATGGACATGTCTTCTAGGCAAATTATAATTTGCAGAATTTATGGCCCAATTGTCTTATTTGCAGAACCATGTGTTATTCCATTCAAATGGGTATGCCTTTTTGGAGATGGATTGACATGAATGATATCAGAAGTTGCTTATTCGTGTGATATCAACAGCCTTTCCATATGTTCTTTTACCATAACTAATCATAGTGTTCGATCAAAGCTGTATAAGTTGAGTCAGGTCAAGCTGTCCAGGGGGAAACGTTTCAAAACATTTCATGACTAGTGAACCCAACACACATTTATCCAAACCAAGCCCATATCCCACCTTGGTGAATGTGCTGGCTCCATGTGTGAATAGGAAGACGAAACCGGTGTTAAGGTGTCAGCATTCTTTAGTTCGCATGGCGGTTAGCTGAAGTCGGCTAGCCGAACTGAACGGGAGTGCACACTCCCTTAAAAGAAGAGCGGTGCACACTCCCTTAAAAGAAGAGCGGTGCACACTCCCTTAAAAGACATTAGACTGCACCAAAAAAAATAAAAACGTTGTAAAATGTCGGAATAATATAGGCACAAACTCTTCAGATCTTTTTTATCTAGGAAGTATGCAGACGCCTTTACTCTCTACCTGAGAAAAAAGCAGTGTTTCATTAGGCCTGTGATTACTTTGGGCCTGTCAAAGCTACTTTCAATTAGATCACCTTAATGAGACAATAATTAGCGACTACACACAGACAATGACTATAGAATAAGGAAAGCGCGATGGACAGACAGACCAATTCATGCATGTATACACAAATGCAGAGAGCGAGAGGAGACATGAACTCACTCATGCACATTTATCAACACATGCAGTCATGAGGTCATGCACCCCCTTACAAAACCTTTCATTTTATTACCAGACAAAACAACTTGCATGGAGAGTGAGAGTTCATCGAGTCCATGAAGTAAGTAGAGGGACTTACACTTGAGGTACATTTCAAATCAAACAGGCAACAGTCAATTCAAGAGATAGGCTATTTTCTCCACCGTCTCCTCTGATATATCCATAAACGGTGATTCATCGAGTTGCTATTCAGGCCAAAACAGAATTGGGTCACTAGGGCTCAGTTCATGTGAACTGTCCCCGGTCCACCTTAACACTTCTCTGACACGGTCCACCTTAACACTTCTCTCTCTCTTGCTTGTTATTGTTTTCATTCCTAGCTCCCTCTGTCTAGAACTGGCACGGCGCCAGCACTGGACTGACCGACCAATCACAGGGCTCCAACGCGACAATGCACTGCGCCGCGTTGGCCCCCTGCCAGGAACCTCGCTGGGTGAGCGCATTACGTCACCGCCCCCTCGGATTGGTTCAAAAGAGCTGAGCAAATTAGGAGGCCGGCCAATGGGCCCTGGGGTGTCTTCTGACGGTAGGTCTTTGTCAACAGTGGATCACGTGGAGCTGAAGTGACAGGGGGAAGGGAGAGAGAACAGACAGAAAGAAAGAGAAAGAAAGAGCAAAAACAAGCAAGAGAAATAGTGACAGAAAGATTAAGCGGTAAGGAGAGAGAACAGAGAGAGAAAGAGAGACACAGACAATTGGGAGAGAGCGAGAGACCAAGACAGACAGGCAGAGACGGAGAGAGACAGGCAGAGAGGGGGGGGAAGAAGGAACAGCACATCAGAAATCAGCTCAACGTAACTGTAGAAACCAGAGAATCAAACCACTTCTGGGAAAATTGTAACACACTAAAACAACAAAGAGTTACCTATCCAAGACAGAGATGTATGGATAAACCACTTCTCTATTCTTTTTGGCTCTATAACAAATAGCAAAAAAATATACATGAATAAATACAAATCTTAGAACCAGCTATTAAAAGACAAGCAGAACCCACTGGATTCTGCAATTACAATGAATGAACTACAGGACAAAACACAAACTCTCCAACAAAAAAGTCCTGTGGTTTTGATGGTATCCTAAATGAAAAGATAAAATATAGACCAAAGTCCTATTGACTATACATAAACTTTTGAACCTCATCCTCAGCTCTGGCATCTTCCCCAATATTTGGAACCAATGACTGATCACCTCAATCCACAAAAGAGGAGACAAATTTGACCCCAATAAATACAGAGTGATATGCATCAACAGCAATCTTGGGAAAAATCCTCTGCATTATCATTAACAGCAGACTCATACATTTCCTCAGCGAAAACGATGTACTGAGCAAATGTCAAATTGGCTTATTACCAATAGGGATGCACGATATAGTCGGTGAATATATCTGAATAGGGGCAACGTCGGGATGGGCCCGGTGTCTAGTTTAACGGCGATGTTAAAAACCGATGTCAACGCTGTGCATACCTATAGAACTTAGGTACAGGACGTAATGACGACGCATAAAATTTTGAGCTACACGTGCATCACAGCATTCCTAACCTAGCCCACAATGTCTGCTGTGTGGATCGAGCAGTCAACAAGTCCAGCAGTCATTTGAAAGAGTAAGAAAATTTAAGCGAGACAACTCAAAGGCGAAATCCACTAATGGAATTCATTGCCCTTGACAATCAATCTTCCTCTGTCTTGGGTGATGTTGGCTTTCGCCGACTGGTCGAGCACCGGTACACACTATCAAGCGCTCTATTTTTCAGATGTTGCCCTGCCGGAGTTACACAGTAATAGTGTCGCTGCTATTAGCTTCACGAAATACACACTATGGAAAGCCATTTGGGTCTTTGCTTGTCAAAAAAAGATACAGTAGCATGGTCAAAGCTGTACAAAAATGTCTGCAAACAAGCAAACACCGGCAGCGATGGTAGCGATTGCAGCATTTGTTCAACCGCAACTTCTGGGGTAGCTAGCTAGTACCAATACAACCAGCCTGAAAACATTAGAAACTGCAGTCATTTTCATTATTCTTAGTAATGATTTAGGAATCCTTGTGAATTAGCGAGGTTTCCACTTGTTGTTCGCCTGTTGATATTGCCAGCTACTTAACCCTGTTGCCCAAAGCTAACATTATAAGTAGCCAGCTAGCTTCATCTGGTTAGCGAGGCTCGACCAAACCGTGTTGTGAAGCTCGTCACAATAAGGATTAGGCACAAAAGTGGAATTTTCCGTTTGATTCAAAATGAAAGTATGTCATTGACAGTGATGCAAATTAATACAAATAGTGGAATTATACCATACTTTTATTTTGAAGACTAACTGCAAAGTCCGCTGTTGTGGCTAATCCTTATTGAAGCTAGCTTCACATAGATGGGTTCGACCACCATTAATCAAATACGAACTGTCTTATAAATTAGGGTTATTTTAGATGACACCTAGCTAAATAGTTAGCTAGTTAACTATAGCTACTGAAACAGATTGTCGTTTTGTAATGTTTTTGGGGAAGAACTACATTATTTGCATCCATGAGCTAGCTAGCTTTTTTTATGACCAGCACTGTAGGTGTGCAAGACAACTTTACCAGCATCATAGCATACGTATCGATGAATCGTTGTGACATATGAAATACAAGTGATAGTGTAATCAATTTGTAATAATGTAAAAAAATGTATGAACATGTAATGAAACAACTGAACAACGAAACAGCACAGCAAGTATAAGTGAAAGAAATAGGTTTTGATCATGTTTCACTGGTAATGGGGACATACGTAAAACGCCAGTCAGGCTAGTCAGTTAAGAACAAATTCTTATTTACAATGACGGCCCGGACGACGCTGGGCCAATTGTGCGCCGCCCTATGGGACTCCCAATCACGGCCGGATGTGATACAGCCTGGATTCGAACCAGGGACTGTAGTGATGCCTCTCGCACGGAGATGCAATGCCTTAGACTGCTGTGTCCGTGTGTGTGTTAACTATTTAACTGTGCTAGAATGCTTAAAAGGCCGTGAAAATGTTAAATAAATCGGTATTGGGTTTTTTGGCAGGGAAAATATTGGATATCGGCCAAAAATGGCATATTGGTGCATCACAAATTACCAAATTACCGTACAACAGATCACGTACTCACCCGGGCACCCTAATTAACAAACAAAGGCAAAGTCTTCTCTTGCTTTATTGATTTCAAAAAAGCTTTTGATTAAACTTGGCATGAGAGTCTGCTGAACAAATTCAAAAAGTGTGTGTTGGGGGAAGTGTTGGGGGAAAAACATACAACATTATAGAATCCATGTACACAAACAACAATTGTGCAGTTAAAATTAGCAAAATACATATCTTTCCACAGGGCCGTGGGGTGAGACAGGGATGCAACTTGAGCCCCACCCACTTCAACATATATATATCAACAAATTGGCGAGGGCACAAGAACAGTCAGCAGCATCCAGCCTCACCCTACTAGAATCTTAAGTCAAATGTCTACTGTTTGCTGATGATCTGGTGCTTCTGTCCCCAACCAATGAGGCCCCACAGCAGCACCAAGATCTTCTGCACAGATACTGTCAGTCCTGGGCCATAACAGTAAACCTCAGTAAGACAAAAAATAATGGTGTTCCAAAAAAGGTCCAGTTGCCAGGACCACAAATACAAATTCCATCTCGACATTGTTGCCCTAGAGCACACAAATAAACTATACGTACCTCGGCCTAAACATCAGCGCCACAGGTAACTTCACAAAGCTGTGGACAAGCTGTGAAACAAGGCAAGAAGGCCCTTCAAAAGGAACATAAAAGTTGACATGACAATTAGGATCTGGCTAAAAATAATTGAATCAGTTATAGAACCCATTTCCCTTTATGGTTGTGAGGTCTGGGGTCCGCTCAACAACCAAGAACACACAAAATGGGACAAACACCAAATTGTGACTCTGCAACGTAAAATACCAAATAATGCATGCAGAGCAGAATTAGGCCGATAGCTGATAATTATAAAAATCCAGAAACAAATAAATAAATATAAATACATACAGTTGAAGTTCGTAATTTACATGGGTCATGGTTCACCTTCCGGCAGGATATCCATCCCAGTCGCAAATCTCTGGATGACTGAAACAGGGTTCCTTTTGGGAAGCACCATCCATCATTCCTTAAATTCTGACCAGTTTCCCAGTCCCTGCTGATTAAAAACATCCCCACAGCATGATGCTGCCACCACAATGATTCACTGTGGGGATGGTATTCTCGGGGTGATGTGGGGATGGTGTTCTCGGGGCAAACACACCAAATGTGTTTGCTTATTTTTTCATTAAGCAACGCCTTTTTCTGGCCCCTCTTCCGGAAAGCCCAGTTCTGTACGGCATTATGTAGTCCTATGAACAGATACTGCAGCGCTCCACAGCTGAGATTGGAGTTCCTTCAGGGTTATCTTTGGTCTCTTTGTTGCCTCTGATTAATGCTCTCCTTGCCTGGTCTGAGGTTTAGTGGGAGGCCCTCTCTTGGCAGGTTTGTTGTGGTGCTATATTCTTTCCATTTCTTAATAATGGATTTAATGGTGCTGCACAGGATGTTCAAAGTTTATATATTTTTTATAAATAAACCCTGATCTCTACTTCTCCACAACTTTGTCCCTGGCCTGTTTGGAGAGCTCCTTGGTCTTCATGGTGCCGCTTGCTTGGTGGTGCTCTTTGCTGAGTGGTGTTGCAGACTCTGGGGCCTTTCAGAACAGGTGTGTATATCTACACTGAGATCATGTGACACTTCATGTGACACTTAAATGAAGTTCACCTGTGTGCAATCTATTTAACTAATTATGTGACTTCTGAAGGTAATTGGTTGCACCAGAACTTATTTTGCGTCTTCATAGTAAAGGGGGTGAATGCATACAGTTGAAGTCAGAAGTTTATATACACTTAGGTTGGAGTCATTAAAACTCGTTTTTCAACCACTCTACAAATTTATTGTTAATTAACATACTACGTTTTGGTAAGTCGGTTAGGACATCTACTTTGTGCATTACAAAATAAATTCTCCCAACAATTGTTTACAGACAGATTATTTCAGTTATAATTCACTGTATCACAATTCCAGTGGGTCAGAAGATTACATACACTAAGTTGACTGCCTTTAAACAGCTTGGAAAATTCCAGAAAATGATGTCATGGCTTTAGAAGCTTCTAATTGACATCATTTGAGTCAATTGGAGGTGTTACTGTGAATGTATTTCAAGGCCTACCTTCAAACTCGGTGGCTCTTTGCTTGACATGGGAAAATCTAAAGAAATCAGCCAAGACCTCAGAAAAAAAAGTATATTTTACATTACATTAGATTGTTCCTACTATCGTTTTCACTATATACTTTACCTGTTGGGGATGTCATTCGAAAACATAATGTTAACTTTCACAGCTATGCGGATGACACACAGCTGTACATTTCAATGAAACATGGTGAAGCCCCAAAATTGCCCTCGCTAGAAGCCTGTGTTTCAGACATAAGGAAGTGGATGGCTGCAAACGTTCTACTTTTAAACTCGGACAAAACAGAGATGCTTGTTCAACGTCACAAGAAACAAAAGAGATCTTCTGTTGAATCTGACAATTAATCTTGGTTGTACAGTAGTCTCAAATAAAACTGTGAAGGACCTTGACGTTACTCTGGACCCTGATCTCTCTTGACTAACATATCAAGACTGTTTCAAGGACAGCTTTATTCCATCTACGTAACACTGCAAAAATCAGACATTTTCTGCCCAAAAATGATGCAGGAAAATTAATTAATGCTTTTGTTACTTCTAGGTTAGACTACTGCAATGCTCTACTTTCCGACTACCCGGATAAAGCACTAAATAAACTTCAGTTAGTGCTAAACATGGCTGATAGAATCCTGACTAGAACCAACATTTTATCATATTACTCCAGTGCTAGCCTCCCTACACTGGCTTCCTGTTAAGGCAAGGGCTGATTTCAAGGTTTTACTGCTAACCTACAAAGCATTACATGGGCTTGCTCCTACCTATCTTTCCCACTTGGTCCTGCTGTACATACCTACGCGTATGCGGTTCCCCTCTCTCCACTGGGATTCTCTCCCTCTAATCCTATTACAGGGGCTAAGTCACTGGCTTACTGGTGCTCTTCCATGCCATCCCTAGGAGGGGTGCGTCACTTGAGTGGGTTGAGTCACTGACGTGGTCTTCCTGTCTGGGTTGGCGCCCCCCCTTGGGTTGTGCAGTGGCTGAGATCTTTGTGGGCTCTAATCAGCCTCGTCTCAGGATGGTAAGTTGTTGGGGGGCTGTGCTTTGGAAAAGTGGGTGGGGTTATATCCTGACTGTTTGGCCCTGTCTGGGGGGTATCATTGGATGGGGCCACAGTGTCTCCTGACCCCTCCTGTCTCAGCCTCCAGTATTTACGCTGCAGTAGTTTATGTGTCGGGCGGCTAGGGTCAGTATGCTCTCTCTGAGGAGGAGGAGGAGGACCTGCCACCTAGGACCATGCCTCAGGACTACCTGGCATGATGACTCCTTGCTGTCCCCAGTCCACCTGGCCGTGCTGCTGCTCCAGTTTCAAATGTTCTGCCTGCGGCTATGGAACCGTGACCTGTTCACCGGACGTGCTACCTGTCCCAGACCTGCTGTTTTCAACTCTCTAGAGACAGCATGACCGGTAGAGATACTCTCAATGATCGGCTATGAAAAGCCAACTGACATTTACTCCTGAGGTGCTGACCTGTTGCATCCTCGACAACTACTATGATTATTATTATTTGACCCTGCTGGTCATTTATGAACATTTGAACATCTTGGCCATGTTCTGTTATAATCTCCACCCTGCACAGCAAGAAGAGGACTGGCCACCCCACATAGCCTGGTTTCTTCCTAGGTTTTGGCCTTTCTAGGGAGTTTTTCCTAGCCACCGTGCTTCAACACCTGCATTGCTTGCTATTTGGGGTTTTAGGCTGGGTTTCTGTACAACACTGAGATATCAGCTGATCTAAGAAGGGCTATATGAATACATTTGATTTTATATGTCTATATATTTTTTTAAACTTTTGTGAGTGTAATTTGATCGTTTATTTCCCTTCTGTTTCTAGTCTATTTCACTTGCTTTGGCAATGTAAACTTATGTTTGCCATGCCAATAAAGCCCACTGAATTTCGAGATAGAGGGGGCAGCGACAGAGAACGAGAAATAAACATGGAAAGAAAGAAAAACATGGGAAAAGAACAAAAACTAGCAAGGGAAAATAGTGACAGCATGAGTGAGCGGATAGGTGACAGAGAGAAGAGAACTTGACAGGGAGAGAGGACGAAGCGCGACAGAAAGAAGAGAACTTGGCAGGGAGAGAGGACGAAGCGCGACAGAGAGAAGAGAACTTGGCAGGGAGAGAGGACGAGAGGACGCGACAGAGAGAAGAGAACTTGACAGGGAGAGAGGACAGAAAGAAGAGAACTTGCAGGGAGAGAAAGAAGAGAACTTGACAGGGAGAGAGGACGAAGCGCGCGACAGAGAGAAGAGAACTTGGCAGGGAGAGAGGAGACAGACGAAGAGAACTTGACAGGGAGAGAGGACGAGAGAGAAGAGAACTTGACAGGGAGAGAGGACAGAAGAGAAGAACTTGACAGGAGAGAGGACGAGACAGAGAAGAGAACTTGGCAGGGAGAGAGAACGCGACAGAGAGAAGAGAACTTGGCAGGGAGAGAGGACGAAGCGCGACAGAAAGAAGAGAACTTGACAGGGAGAGAGGACGAAGCGCGACAGAGAGAGAACTTGGCAGGGAGAGAGGACGAACAGAAAGAAGAGAACTTGACAGGGAGAGAGACGAAGCGCGACAGAGAGAAGAGAACTTGGCAGGGAGAGACGGACAGAAAGAAGACAGAAAGACAGAAGAGAACTTGACAGGGAGAGGACGGCGACAGAGAGAAGAGAACGACAGGGAGAGAGAGAGAAGAGAACTTGACAGGGAGAGAGGACGAAGCGCGACAGAGAGAAGAGGGAACTTGACAGGGAGAGAGGACGAAGCGCGACAGAGAGAAGAGAACTTGGCAGGGAGAGAGGACGACGCGACAGAGAAGAGAACTTGACAGGGAGAGGGACGAGACAGAGAGAAGAGAACTTGGCAGGGAGAGAGGACGAAGCGCGACAGAGAGAGGACAGAGAAGAGAACTTGGCAGGGAGAGAGGACAGAAGAGCAGGAGAGAGGACAGAGAGAAAGAGAACTTGACAGGAGAGAGAACTTGAGGGAGAGAGGACGAAGCGCGACAGAGAGAAGAGAACTTGGCAGGGAGAGAGGACGAAGCGCGACAGAGAGAAGAGAACTTGGCAGGGAGAGAGGACGAAGCGCGACAGAGAGAAGAGAACTTGGCAGGGAGAGAGGACGAAGCGCGACAGAGAGAAGAGAACTTGGCAGGGAGAGAGGACGAAGCGCGACAGAGAGAAGAGAACTTGACAGGGAGAGAGACAGAACGAAGAGAACGCAGGGAGAGAGGAGAAGACAGAACTTGACAGGGAGAGAGGACGAAGCGCGACAGAGAGAAGAGAACTTGGCAGGGAGAGAGGACGAAGCGCGACAGAGAGAAGAGAACTTGGCAGGGAGAGAGGACGAAGCGCGACAGAGAGAAGAGAACTTGGCAGGGAGAGAGGACGAAGCGCGACAGAGAGAAGAGAACTTGCAGAGAGAGGAGGACAGACAGAGAAGAGAACTTGACAGGGAGAGAGGACAGGGAGAGAGGACGACAGGGAGAGAGGACGAAGCGCGACGCGACAGAGAGAAGAGAACTTGGCAGGGAGAGAGGACGAGAGCTTGCGACAGAGAGAAGAGAACTTGGCAGGGAGAGAGGACAGAGAGAAGAGAACTTGGCGGGACAGAGAGAAGAGAACTTGGCAGGGAGAGAGGACGAAGCGCGACAGAGGGAGAGAGGACAGACAGAGAAGAGAACTTGGCAGGGAGAGAGGACGAAGCGCGACAGAGAGAAGAGAACTTGGCAGGGAGAGAGGACGAAGCGCGACAGAGAGAAGAGAACTTGACAGGGAGAGAGGACGAAGCGCGACAGAGAGAAGAGAACTTGACAGGGAGAGAAGACGAAGAGAGAAGAGAACTTGGCAGGGAGAGAGGACGAAGCGCACAGATACAACATCGACAGAGAGAGATCAGAAATACATAAATTGAATTGAAATTGAATTGAGACAACAGCGACAGAAAGAACATAGACACAGAACAAACATAGGCCAGGGCTGGAGAAGCTGGTAGGGCCTGCCAGTAAAATCCTCTCTTTTCCTTCATGGATTTCTCTCCTCTACCCCTCCATCCAGTGACTAATCATTGGGCACCACATTAATTGACCCAAATTGAATTCTAGCGCCTGGGTTCATTAGCATGCGCTTATTTATTTGGGTCATGGTACTCCAGCTCTCTTCCTCCCTCTCTTTCCCTCGCTCTCAAAGCCTCAAACAATGCATAATAGGGGAGAACGCTCATTTTGTTTGATGGAGAAAGTTGGACACAGGGGTTAATCTGTTTCTAGCCAGTGAGCAACAAAGCCCTTGGTAATATTCATTAGAATAAACCATAGCAAAAGGTTTTGCAAGGCAAAAAAAATGCACTTCTAATTGGACAAGTTCAAATAATCCCTCACTGTTTAAGTCAGTTATCTTCTGTTGGGTGCTTAATATATATGACCCTGAAGAACATTTGAGTAATTATTTCACTTTTTTTTAGGTCCAGCAGCTTCTCTGGTGGGAGTCTGGGAGAAGTCTTCAATCTATTTATTTACCATTTACAAATCACATTCCATCACCAAGAGGTAGATAGTGCCTTGCAAAAGTATTCAGACCTCTTTGATTTCGTCACGTTTTGTGTTACAAAGTGGGATTCATATTGATGTAAGAACTTTGTCAACAAATCTACACAAAATACTCTAATGTCAAAGTGGAAGAGGAAATAACATGATTTTAAGTTTAATAGAAGTGAACTAAAATAGTAATTGCATAAATGTTCAGCTCCCCGAATCAATAAAACCTTTTTGTTTCCAAACTTATGGGCGATCCACGATATATATATACATTTTTTAAATGCTCTCTCTAAATAAGCTTGGTTGTACAATTAAAGGTAAAATCCACTATTTAAAACACAGTCAGCAATAAATTAATGAATTCAAAGATTGTGAAATTATACCTTGGCTGAATATACGCCTTCCACAAGCATAAGACCCACTAATAATTGAATTATTTTATCTAAATAGTTGTACCTGCTTTTTTCCCCTCAATAATCACTCTTCTGGCTTTCAGGGCAGTCTATAAAAATGGCCTTTTTGTTCAATTTAACCAGAACCATGCACATTCACTAATAATACAGCTGGCACAATAGAAAATTAACATTGGTCCCATAAACAATGTCTCAAGCACAAGCCCAAGTGCTAGTGCGCAGCCAGCTAATATTTTTATTTCAAGTTCAGCCAACTTGGATCCAGGTCAAATTTCACAAGCTCTGAATTCAGCAACAAGGTAAAACAGTTGAATTGTTCTGTCGGCCTCCAACTGTTTGAACAGCATGCTAGCCTGTCCACTTTGTTCAGATGTTGAAATCAAATGGCCTGCCTTATTTCTCAGAATGAAAATGAGTTGTAAATTCCTTAAAAGGTTTTATGCTAATTGCACGTTTATAAAACACAGACTAAACAGCTAGTATAACAATCTTTATTTGACAAAAATGCTGCTCGCGACACGTGGACAGTAAAGCTCACGCGACAAACTGAGCATTACTTTTCCAGAATGAAAGTTCATTGGTGCAGTCGTTTTAGTAGTGTCTGGTCTGCTCAACATTTGAAGAGTTTAAACATGTACGGGGGTATGGATCGAAGGTCAACTTCTCTATTACAGTAAAATAATGGTATCCATGTGTTACGTTGTTCACATGACCGATTCAGATGGACCAAACCTCAAATAGCAAGTTGAAACCGGATATCAGAGAGGAAGTTGTGAGTGGGAGAGGCATGGTAGAAAGAGGCGAAACGAGAGGCTTCACTCTCGCCACAATAAGCCCAATGCGTTTCTCTGCACTTATTTTTAACCTAAACTTGTCGCATGTCTTTGGGACTACGACTCCCATTTTTAGGGCGGAGACATGAGCATCTCATCATTATAGACAGATCTCTGGTGTAAATGGGAAGGTGCACAGCACAGAAGGAGCGAACGAGACCAACATGAGAACAAGCGGACAAACGCTCATAAAAACTAAAACTAAAAAATATTCTGCAATACAGGCATTTGGAATATGGTGCAAAAACAAATGAATCAACTTAATTCGATATATCGCCCAACCCTAGTTCGCACACCTGGATCGTGCAAAATTTGCCCATTATTATTTGAAAATTGTTCAAGCTCTCAAGATGTTGGTGATAATGGCAAGACAGCAATTCAAGTCTTGCCATAGATATTCAAGCAGATATAACTAACTTCGCCACTCAGGAACATTCACCGTCTTTTGGATAGGAATTCCAGTGTAGATTTGTCCCTGTGTTGTAGGTCATTGTGGAGCTGAAAACTGAATTCCTCTACCAGTGTCTGGTTTAAAGCAGACTGAAGCAGGTTTTCCTCTAGGATTTTGCCTGTGCTTAGCTGCATCCCATTTCTTTTTATCCTGAAAAAACTCCCCAGTTTCACTAATGTCAAGCACACCCATACCCTGATGCAGCCACCACCACGCCTGAAAACCAGGAAGCAGTTACTCAATGATGTGTTAGATTTGCCCCAATAATGAGGCTTTGCATTTAAGCCAAAATGGTTGTGTCTGTTATGTTGTTGCAGTATTACTTTAGTGCCTTGTAGCATACAAGATGCATGTTTTAGAATAGTTTATATTCTGTTAAATTGTTCTCTTCTTTTCACTCTGTAATTTAGGTCCTTTTTGTGGAGTCACTTCAATGTTGATCCAACCTCAGTTTTCCACGTCACAGACATTGAACTCTATAGCCGTTTTAAAATCACCAATGGCCTATTCATAACATCCCTGAGCAATTTCATTCCTGTCCTGCAGCTCAAACAAATGACTATGTTTAATGTGTCTGGGTGGTTTAATATATAATCCACAGCATAATTATTAACTTGACCATGCCTAAAGAGATATTCAATGTCTGATTTGTTGTACAAAAAAATATGAAAAAAATCATACATACATACAATGACAAAGGTATAGGTAATCAGGGAAGTGATAGAGTCCAGGTGAGAGTAATGATGCTGAGTAAAGAACCTGACCTTCCAGAAGAACAACCATCTCTGCAGCACTCCACCAACCCAGGCCTTTATTGCAGAGTGGCCAGACGAAAGAAACTCCTCAGTAAAAAGCACGACAGGCCGATGGAGTTTGCCCAAAGGCACCTAAATACTCTCAGACCATGAGAAACTAGATTCTCTGGACTGATGACACCAAGTTATAACTCTTTGGCCTGAAAGCTAAACACCTCTGTCCGCTTTGAGGATAACACAGTGCCACAGACGCGGCCCGCTACCAAGGACTGTGGGCTCTCCTTCTCCATGGCCCACGTGAGTAAGACATTTAAGTGTTCTAACCCATTGCAAGGCTGCCGGCCCAGACGGCATCCCTAGCCGCGTCCTCAGAGCATGTGCACACCAGCTGGCTGGCGTGTTTACGGACATATTCAAACTCTCCCTATCCCAGACTGCTGTCCCCACTTGCTTCAAGATGTCCATCATTGTTCATGTTTCCAAGAAAGCAAACTGAACTCAATGACTATCACCCCATAGCCCTCAATTCTGTCATCATGAAGTGCTTTGAGAAACCTCTACCTTACCGGACACCCTAGACACACTTAAATTTGCTTACCGCCCCAATAGAACAACAGACTTTGCAATCGCCTTCGCACTGCACACTGCCCTTTCCTATCTGGAGGAATACCCAAGTAAGAATGCTGTTCATTGACTATAGCTCAGCATCAACACCAGAGTACTATCCAAGCTCATCATTAAGCTTGAGGCCCTGGGTCTGAACCCCACCATGTGCAACTGAGTCCTGAAGGGCTGCCCCCAGGTGGTGAAGGTAGGAAACACCACTTCACTGATCCTCAACACAGGGGCCCCACAAGGGTGCGTGCTCAGCCCCCGCCTGTACTCCCTGTTCACCCATGACTACGTGGCCTCGCTCACCTCCAACTCAATCATCAAGTTTGCAGGCAACAACAGTAGTAGGCCTGATTACCAACAATGACAAGACAGCCTACAGGGAAGATGGGAGGGCCCTGGGACAGTGGTACCACGTAAATAACCTCACTCAACGTCAACAAAACAAAGGAGATGATTGTGGACTTCAGGAAACAGCAGAGGGAGCACGCCCTTAAGTCACATCAATGGGACCACAGTGGAGAAGGTGGAACACTTCAGGTTTCTCTGCGTACACATCAATGACGATCTGAAATGGTCCACCCACAGAGACGATGGTGAAAAAGGTGCAACAGCACCTCTTCAACCTCAGGAGGCTGAATAAATTTGTCTTGGCCCCTAAAACTTTTACAGACTCACAATTGAGAGCATCCTGTCTAGCTGTGTCCCCACCTGGTACGGCACCTGTGCCGCCCGCAACCACAGGGCTCTCCAGAGGTGGTGAGGTTTGCCCAACGCATCACCGGGGGTAAACTACCTGCCCTCCAGGACACCTACAGCACCCGATGTCACAGGAAAATCATCAAGGACATCGACCACCAAAGCCATGGCCTGTTCATCCAGAAGGCAAGGTCAGTACTGGTGCATCAAAGCTGAACCAAGACTGAAAAACAGCTTCCTTCTTAAGGCCATCAGACTGTTAAATAGCCATCACTAACCAGCTTCCACCCAGTTACGCAACCCTGCACCTTAGAGGCTGCGCCCTATATACATTGACTTGGTATCACTGGCCACTTTAATAATGTCTACATACTGCTTTACTCATCTCATATGTATATACTATATTCTAGTCAATGCCACTACGACATTGCTTGATCTAATTTATACATTTCTTAATTCCATTATTTTAGATGTGTGCATTGTTAGATACTGTTGGAGCTAGGAACACAAGCATTTCGCTACACCTGCAATAACATCTGCTAAATATGTGACCAATAAAATGTTAGTAGATTTTTATTTGAAATCTCTGGAGACCTGAAAATAGCTGTGCAGCAACGATCCCCATCAAACCTGACAGAGTTTGAGAGGATCTGCAGAGAAGCAATGGAGAAACTCCCCAAATACAGGTGTGGCAAGCTTGTAGAGTCATACCCAAGAAGACTCGATACCGTAATCGCTGCCAAAAGGTGCTTCAAAGTACTTAGTAAAGGGTCTGAATACTTATGTAAATGTGTAATTTCAGTTTATTTGTAATAAATTAAATAACATTTCTGAAAACCTGTTTTTGCTTTGTCATTATGGGGTATTGTGTATAAATACATTATAGCCGTATTCTAATTGATTGATTAAATGTAACAAAATGTGGAAAAGGTCAAGGGATCTGAATACTTTCCGAAGGCACTGTAATTAGACGTCTGCCAGTTTAGTTTTGACCACTTACCAGGGTTCAAAGGTCATCAAGGTTATTACACAGCACATCCTGGTAACATTGGACAGCAGCCAACATGTGTGCGTCCACCCCCCAACTATCCCACTCAATTCTGGAGAAAAGTAGACCCACTTTCCCAGGTATAATTTCAGCTGTCGTTTTCTCTCCAGCAAAATCAATGCCAATGGTGCAATCAAAGAGTCTCAGTAGCCCAAAAACAGTCAAGCAGCCATTTCTGTTCCCCTCCCAGCTCAAAATTAAGACGTGTCTAGGGCCCAATGACATCCTAGACTAGATAGAACGTGCTGACACCATTTCCCCAAAAAACTTGCTACTCTTGGGTGAATGGGAACTTGAGAGATTCAACATGACTTCAAGAGACTCAATACCGCTAAAATAATCAACATTGCCAAGATATCAAACACCACCATCACAATGAAATCGCAAGTGTGAAATTGACACTGCTAGCTGAATGGCCATTGTAAACCAACCCAACAACTCTGAGTTACCCAAGATGTCATAAACCCAGCTACGTTACGTCAATATTTAAGGCAACTTACTTTTTAAGTCCCCTCCCGCTGTCGCGCTGCCCCGGGCTCTTGGTGTCGTGGTCGTCGTCTTGGAAGTCGTCCTCGTGGTAGTCGTCGTCTTTCTCCGAGCTTCCGCGGCGGTTGCGGATGTGCAGCGGCACGTAGCCGGGCGTGGGGCCGAACACCATCAGGTCGCCCTGGCCCAGGAAACTCTTCTCCCCACTGTAGCAGAAGGCACACAGCTTTTCACTGGGGAAACATGGGAGAAACAGGGGTTAGGAAACAGGTTTGTGCTGTATATAAAACTACCATGTACATAACATGGGTACGTAAAATGGATATATATATGTAGCAGAAAGGCTGTAAAAAAACAACATTTTTTTTAAAGATATGTCCTCCGAAGAGGGGGGTGGTGGATAGGTTAATATTAATAATAATAATACAAATAAAATAAAAACTCAGGGAGGGGGGTCATCCCACCTAAACAGACCTAATGGTTGAGAAACACTGTGCTGAAATCAAGCTCCATATACATACCAACATTGGTTAAAAGCACCTATAAGACAATATCGTTTGACAACATCCATACAGAGACCTGCGCAGCCATATTGTTTTCAATCTGATACACTCCCAACATGAGGTAAATGCTGACAGCTACAACAACAAAAAGAATCAAAAAAGGTATCAGGGATACAGTAAATATTTCAGATATTTGTTTTGGAAAAACCAGGTTGGTAATGATGTCCCCTGAGAATGCTGCATTTTATTCCAAATCCACAAAGCCGCCTAACCCATTGATCGACAGCAACATTTTTGAGTCGGGTGTTAAGGGATTGGCTGCTTGTGCATAGTGCTGAACACACACACACACTCAGACACCGACAAAGACATGGCCCTAGTAGGCAGTTAGAATAAAAGGGTCATGTCAGATGGATTTCATTTATACTGAACCAATATATCAAACGCAATACGTAACAATTTCAAAAATTTTACAGCTCATATAAGGAAATCAGTCAACTGAAATAAATTATGCCCTAATCTATGGATTTCACATGACTATGCAGGTTGCGCAGCCATGGGTGGGCCTGAGAGGGCATAAGCCCACCCACTTGGGAGCCAGGCCCAGCCAATCAGAATACGTTTTTGTGACAAAAGTGCTTGATTAAAGACAGAAATACTCTTGAGTTTAATCAGCTGTCTGGTCTCAGACGATGCTGCAGGTGAAGAAGCCAGATGTGGAGGTCCTGGGCTGGAGTGGTTACACGTGGTCTGCAGTTGTATGTACGGCCTAATTATCTAAAACAATGTTGGATGGCTTATGGTAGAGAAATTAACATTCAATTATCTGGCAACAGCTCTGGTGGACATTCCTGCAGTCAGCATTTCAATTGCAAGCTCCCTCAAAGCTTGAGACATCTGTGGCATTGTGTTGTATGACAAAACTACACATTTTAGAGTGGCAATTTATTGTTCCCAGCACAAGGTGCACCTGTGATATGAATATGCTGTTTAATCAGCTTCTTGATATTCCACACCTGTCAGGTGGATGGATTATCTTGGCAAATGAGAAATGCTCACTAACAGGGATGTAAACACATTTGTGCACAACAATTTTGACAAATAAGCTTTTTGTGCGTATGGAACATTTCTGGGATCTTTAATTCCAGCTCATGAAACATGGGACAAACACTTTACATGTTGCGTTTATATTTTTCTCAGTATAGGTTAACTGTTTAACAGTGTAGAATTCAGTCTTCATTACAGTCACCCATTCATTTATTTTCAGCACCACCATGCAGTTTCATAGTATAGTAGAGCCATCTGAAGTGCTCAGGTACCAAACACACCCAGAGCCTTTTTCTGTCAGCAGCTAAAAAGTGTGCATGTGAGTACATGCGTGTGACTTCCTGCCTCCCTCCACATGTTGCCGGGGCCTCTGTGCTGTACATTAGCGAGAGCACAATCTCTGCTAATTGGAACTAGAAAGAAAAAGCCCACCCCTTTCCCATCTCTCCCACCCCCTCCCTTTACTAATTACAGTAGCAGCCCTGCAGTCTGCAAGCTGCCAGGTTACCGCCGAGGGCCCTGAGACCTCTTTACCCAGCCTGCTTTTCCCCGCTACCCACAATCCCCGGCACTCAATTATTTTTGCTGCTCGTTCCCCTCCCCCCACCAGCCTCTCTACCTCCCTCGCTTACCTTCCCTGCACGCTTTCCCCTTCCACGTCCTCTCTCCTCACCGCGGTGGCTCACTCGAGCATGCAAGCACACATCCTCCTCCCTCCCCACCTCCCACCATCTCCCTGAAAAATACCCTATTTTCTTTGCTTGTTTCTCGCTCTCTCAACACACACACACTCCACCTCCCTCTCTACTCAGACTCGTTTTATAGGGTGCACAAACACCCATACACACACGCCTCGCAACCCAGCCACTGTTAACCACACACACAGTTCTCACTCGCCACCGCCTCACACACACCATGTCTGAAACAGTCATTTTCTCGCTCTCTAATGGCTTCTATTTGATAGTCTCTCCTTCTCACTAGTGTGACCCTCTCCCTCACACTCTCTCAGAGAATGGCTAGAATTTCAGGCTTACTCTCTCTGCCTCTTATTGGAATCTAATTTTGCTTTTTTTCTACCCTGCTCTACCTTATTCTGTCCATCTTGCATACAGACACCTCTATATCACTTTGTACCCCCTCTACTCCAACCACACTGCCCCTCCTTACCGGATTTTGGCGTGCTCCAAGGCCGAGGCAGAGGATCCTGCTGAGTCCTCCGACACAGAGCGCTGGAATAGTGGAGAAAGGGGTCTGTCGTCCCTGGGGCTGGGCACAGGGCTGGACAACAGGGGCACGGTGACCTCCTCAACATCCAGGACCAGCTCCTTAACTTCTGTGGGTAAAGAGGGGGTAGAGGTTACAATGTTATTCCTTGATACACTCCAAGACAGAAAGTTTACTGAATTGAACAGACCATTTAGCCAATGGATGGCAGTAGTGTTCACTCCCAAATGAACATAATCCAGTTCAAACTAGCATGTTCCTCTTTGGTTACCCCGTTGACGCATTTCTCTTTGGTAACACCGTTGACATGAGCCACAACACATTCAAAAGAAACCTGGTTTAGTTTCACTTAGGGCTCTTTTAGTCACTGGATGTAAAAGACCACAATGCCTGATCTTTTTGTTGTGACATGAATTGCCAGACTATGCAAACAGAGTTCTTTCAATTAAAACCCATTGTCTATGCAAAACTAACCCCTCACCTGCCAGTCAACGCTCAGCACAACTGGCACCCTGGGTTATTCATGAGGCACCAAACAGAGGAAAACCACCTAAGAAATGCTTATTTTTGTTCGGTTGCAAAACGTTAAAACATTTTCCATTGCAAGCCCTAATGAACACGACCTTGTTTTCTCCAGCAAACAAACAATACAAACATTCTTTGCGCAAGTGTTACTAAAAGCAACAGTGAGATTGTATGGGTTGAGTGAATGCTTTGAACTCTGGCAACCCTTTCAGGATGAGAAAGACTGAAATCCAGTCAATTCATCTCAAAATCACCGCCTGAAATAGTCACAACCAACATGTCTGAGCAAAAGGAGATGTCGTGACCTTTAAAGCGACAAAAAAAAAATGCTCGCTGAAGAGTTGCCCACACAGCAGTTCAGAGACAATAATGTCAGACCAAAATGGTTAGAATTGTGTAGAACTATTGTTTCGAAACTTTACGTCAATGGGACAGACAGGCAAATAACATTTATGAACACTGCCTACCACTGTTGGCGTGTATGGTCAGCATATTTGCATGCTTTCTGCCTGGCAACATTCAATACCTTAGCTATTAAGTACACTTCCATTTTGATTATGAATTTTATCAATAGGGTAAGATGGGGCTGAAGCCCTGAAAAAATAGGCAGGGCTTGACATACAGGGCTGCCTGCCAGCCAGGGGAGTTTCTGGAAACCCTCCGGGCCAGTCAATCATTCAAATGAGTGGCCCACTTTAGGCCAGCGAAAAAAATATTGTAGCAATGCTATTTTCAATCTAGGTTATATGGCTGTGATAAATAAAATAAAAACTGACGAATTGACGAAGTTATTACGTCATTATGTAGATTATTTATTACGTCATTATGTAGATTATTTATCACATGAAGGAGTGGCTTCGTAAGAAGCATTTCAAGGTCCTGGAGTGGCCTACCCAGTCTCCAGATCTTAACCCATAGAAAATCTTTGGAGGGAGTTGAAAGTCCGTGTTGCCCAGCAACAGCCCCAAAACATCACTGCTCTAGAGGAGATCTGCATGGAGGAATGGGCCAAAATACCAGCAACAGTGTGTGAAAACCTTGTGAAGATTTACAGAAAACGTTTGACCTCTGTCATTGCCAACAAAGGGTATATAACAAAGTTTTGAGATAAAGTTTTGTAATTGACCAAATACTTATTGTCCACCATAATTTGCAAATAAATTCATTAAAAATCTTAAATATGTAATTTTCTGGATTTCTTTTCTCATTTTGTCTGTCATAGTTGAAGTGTACCTATGATGAAAATTAGGGGCCTCTCATCTTTTTAAGTGGGAGAACTTGCACAATTGGTGGCTGACTAAATACTTTTTTGCCCCACTGTATATTTGTAAACAACTGGAGCATGGTATCTAAGGAAGTCTTGAGGTTTTGCTTGCGTAGGGTAGAGTATCTCATGATAAGGTGTAGACCACACTATCTACAGTGGCTTGCGAAAGTATTCACCCCTTGGCATTTTTCCTATTTTATTGCCTTACAACCTGGAATTAAACTGTATTTTTAGGGAGTTTGTATCATTGGATTTACACAACATGCCTACCACTTTGAAGATTACAAATATTTTCTCTTGTGAAACAAACAAGAAACAACAAAAGAAACTGAAAACTTGAGCATGCATAACTATTCACCCCCCAAAGTCAATACTTTGAGGCCACCTTTTGCAGCAATTACAGCTGCATGTCTCTTTATAAGCTTGGCACATCTAGCCACTGGGATTGTTGCACATTCTTCAAGGCAAAAACTCCAGCTCCTTCAAGTTGGATGGGTTCAGCTGGTGTACAGCAATCTTTAAGTCATACCACAGAATCTTAATTGGATTGAGGTCTGGGCTTTGACTAGGTCATTCCAAGACATTTAAATGTTTTCCCTTAAACCACTCGAGTGTTGCTTTAGTAGTATGCTTAGGGTCATTGTTCTGCTGGAAGGTGAACCTCCGTCCCAGTCTCAAATCTCTTGAAGACTAAAACAGGTTTTCCTCAAGAATTTCCCTGTATTTAGCGCCATCCTTTAATTCTGACCAGTTTCCCAGTCTCTGCCGAAGAAAAACATCCCCACAGGATGGTGTTTGCTTATTTATTTCTTTTAGCATGGCTTTTTTCTGGTCACTCTCCTGTAAAGCCCAGCTCTATGGAGTGTTCAGCTTAAAGTGGTCCTATGAACAGATACTCCAATATCCTCTGTGGAGCTTTGCAGTTCCTTCAGGGTTATCTTTGGTCTCTTTGTTGCCTCTCCGATTAATGCCCTCCTTGCATGGTCCGTGAGTTTTAGTGGGCGGCCCTCTCTTGCCAGGTTTGTTGTGGTGCCATATTCTTTCAATTTATTTATGGAATTAAAAATAGGGCTCCGTGGGATGTTCAAAGTTTTGGATATTTTTTAATAACTCAACCCTGATCTGTACTTCTCCACAACATTGTCCCTGACCTATTTGGAGAGATCCTTGATCTTCATGGAGCCGCTTGCTTAGTGGTGTTGCAGACTCCGATGCCTTTGGGAACTGGTATATTCAGATGTGACCAGTCTTGAATGACAAATATTAATTTCCACAAAGTTTGCTCCTTAAGTGTCTTTTTGTCAGATGTTACTATGGAATACTGAAGTATAATTACAAGCATTTCATAAGTGTCAAAGGTTTTTATGGGACAATTACATGAAGTTGATGCAAAGAGTCAATATTTGCAGTGTTGACCCTTCTTTTTCAAGACCTCTGCAATCTGCCCTGGCATGCTGTCAATTAACTTCTGGGCCACATCCTGACTGATGGCAGCCCATTCTTGCATAATCAATGCTTGGAGTTTGTCAGAATTTGTGGGTTTTTGTTTGTCCCCCTGCCTCTTGAGGATTGACCACAAGTTATCAATGGGATTAAGTCTGGGGAGTATCTTGGCCATGGACACAAAATATTGATGTTTTGTTCCCCGAGCCACTTAGTTATCACGTTTGCCTTACGGCAAGGAGAGTCGCCAAACTGTTCCTGGATGGTTGGGAGAAGTTGCTCTTGGAGGATGTGTTAGTACCATTCTTAATTCATGGCTATGTTCCTAGGTAAAATTGTGAGTGAGCCCACTCCCTTGGCTGAGAAGCAACCCCACACATGAATGGTCTCAGGATGCTTTACTGTTGGCATGACACAGGACTGATAGTAGCGCTCACCTTGTCTTCTCCGGACAAGCTTTTTTCCGGATGCCCCAAACAACCGGACAGGGGATTCGTCAGAGAACATGACTTTACCCCAGTCCTCAGCAGTCCAATCCTTGTACCTCGTGCAGAATATCAGTCTTGTCCTGATGTTTTTCCTGGAGAGAAGTGGATTCTTTGCTGCCCTTCTTGACACCAGGCCATCCTTCAAAAGTCTTTACCTCACTGGGCGTGCAGATGCACTCACACCTGCCTGCTGCCGTTCCTGAGCAAGCGCTGTACTGGTGGTTCCCAAGCCCCACAGCTGAATCAACTTTAGGAGACGTTCCTGGTGCTTGCTGGACTTTCTTGGGCGCCCTAAAGCCTTCTTCACAACAATTGAACCGCTCTCCTTGAAGTTCTTGACGATCCCAATAAATGGTTGATTTAGGTACAATCTTACTGGCAGCAATATCCTTGCCTGTGAAGCCATTTTTGGGCAAAGCAATGATGACGACACGTTTCCATGCAGGCAACCATGGTTGACAGAGGAACAACAATGATTCCAAGCACAACCCTCCGTTTGAAGCTACAAGTCTGTTATTCGAACTCCTTGTCAACACACACCTGTGTGAGCGAGCGAATCACAGACATGATGTCAGCTGGTCCTGTTGTGGCAGGGCTGAAATACAGTGGAAATGTTTTTGAGGAATTCAGTTCATTTGCATGGCGAAGAGGGACTTTGCAAATAATTGCAATTCATCTGATCACTTCATAACATTCTGGAGTTTATGCAAATTGCCATCATACAAACTGAGACAGCAGACTGTGAAAATTTATATTTGTGTCATTCAAAACTTATGGCGCCGACTGTACTGTTGAAGTCGGAAGGTTGAAGTCATTAAAATTCATTTTTCAACCACTCCACAAATTTCTTGTTAACAAACTATAGTCTTGGCAAGTGGGTTCGGACTAGAGGTCAACCGATTATGATTTTTCAACGCCGATACCGATTATTGGAGGACCAAAAAAGCAGATTCTGATTAATCGGATGATATTGATTTATTTGTAATAATGACAATTACAACAATACTGAATGAACACTTATTTTAACTTAATATAAAACATCAATAAAATACATTTTGCCTCAAATAAATAATGAAACATGTTCAATTTGGTTTAAATAATACAAAAACAAAGTGTTGGTAGAAAGTAAAAGTGCAATATTTGCCATGTAAGAAAGCTAACGTTTAAGTTCCTTGCTCAGAACATGAGAACATATGAAAGTTGGTGGTTCCTTTTAACATGGGTCTTCAATATTCCCAGGTAAGACGGTTTAGGTTGTAGTTATTATTGGAATTATAGGACTCTCTCTCTCTCTCTATACCATTTGTATTTCATTAACCTTTGACTATTGGATGTTCTTATAGGCACTTTAGTATTGCCAGTGTAACAGTATAGCTTCCGTCCCTCTCCTAGCTCCTCCCTGGGCTCGAACCAGGAACACAATGACAACAGCCATCCTCGAAGCAGCGTTACCCATGCAGAGCAAGGGAAACAACCACTCCAAGGCTCAGAGCGAACAAGTGACGTTTGAAACACTATTAGCACGCGCTAACTAGCCAGCCATTTCACTTCGGTTACACCAGTCTCATGTCGGGAGTTGATAAGCTTGAAGTCATAAACAGCGCAATGCTTGACGCACAACGAAGAGCTGCTGGCAAAACGCACGAAAGTGCTGTTTGAATTAATGTTTACGCGCCTGCTTCTGCCTACCACTGTCAGATACCTGTATGCTCAGTCCGATTATACGCAATGCATGACACGCTAGATAATGTCTAGTAATATCAACCATGTGTAGTTAACTAGTGATTATGATTGATTGTTTTTTATTAGATAAGTTTAATGCTAGCTAGCAACTTACCTTGGCTTACTGCATTCGAGTCACAGGCAGTCTCCTTGTGGAATGCAACGAGAGAGAGGCAGGTCGTTATTGCGTTGGACTAGTTAACTGTAAGGTTGAAAGATTGGATCCCCCGAGCTGACAGGGTAAACATCTATCGTTCTGAACGAGGCAGTTAACCCATCGTTCCTAGGCCGTTATTGAAAATTAGATTGTGTTCTTAACTGACTTGCCTAGTTAAATAAAGATTATATAAAGGGTGTTTTTAAAAATAAATGAAAATTAAAACCTCTGCAAAATCGGTGTCCAAAAATACAGATTTCGGGTTGTTATGAAAACTTTAAATCGGCCCTAATTAATCAGCCATTCCGATTAATCGGTCGACCTCGAGTTCGGACATCTACTTTGTGCATGACACAAGTAATTTTTCCAACAATTGTTTACAAACAGATTAATTCACTGTATCACAATTCCAGAGGGTCAGAAGTTTACATACACTAGTTGACTGCGCCTTTAAACAGCTTGGAAAAGTCCAGAAAATGTCATAGCATTAGAAGCTTCTGATAGGCTAGTTGACATCATTTGAGTCAATTGGAGGTGTACCTGTGGATGTATTTCAAGGCCTACCTTCAAACTCAGTGCCCATTTGCTTGACATGGGAAAATCTAAAGAAATCAGCCAAGACCGCAGAAAAAAATTGGAGACCTCCACAAGTCTGGTTCATCCTTGGGAACAATTTCCAAATGCCTGAAGGTACCATGTTCATCTGTACAAACAACAGTACGCAAGTATGAACACCATGTGACCACACAGCCGTCTTACCGCTCTGGAAGGAGACGTGTTCTGTCTCTGAGATGAACGTACTTTGGTGAGAAAAGTGCAAATCAATCCCAGAACAACAGCAAAGGACCTTGTGAAGATGCTGGAGGAAACGGGTACAAAGATATCTATATCCACAGTAAAACAAGTCCTATATCGACATAACCTGAAAGGCCACTCAGAAAGGAAGAAGTCACTGCTCAAAAATCACCATAAAAAAGCCAAACCACGGTTTGCAACTGCACATGGAGACACAAAGTACAAAAATATGTCATCTGGTCTGATGAAACAAAAATAGAACTGTTTGGCCATAATGACCATTGTTATGTTTGGAGGAAAAGGGGGTAGGCTTGCAAGCCAAAGGACACCATCCCACACGTGAAGCACAGGGGTGGCAGCATCATGTTGTGGGCATGCTTTGCTGCAGGAAGGACTGGTGCACTTCTCAAAATAGATGGCATCATGAGGCGGGAAAATAATGTGGGTATATTGAAGCAACATCTCAAGACATCAGTTAGGAAGTTAAAGCTTGGTCGCAAATAAGACAATGACCCCAAGCATACTTCCAAAGTTATGGCATAAAGACAACAAAGTCAAGGTATTGGAGTGACCATCACATGGCCCTGACCTCAATCCTATAGAAAAGTTGTGGACAGAACTGAAAAAGTGTGTGCGAGCAAGGTTTGCCACAAACCTAACTCAGTTACACCAGCTCTGTCAGAAGGAATGGGCCAAAATTCACCCAACTTTTTGAGGAAAGCTTGTGGAAGGCTACCCGAAATGTTTGACCCAAATTAAACAATTTAAAGGCAATGCTACCAAATACTAATTTAGTAAACTTCTGACCCACTGGGAATGTGATGAAAGAAATAAAAGCTGAAATAAAATCACCACTATTATTCTGACATTTCCCATTCTTAAAATAAAGACAGGAAATTTTACTAGGATTACATGTCAGGAATCGTGAAAAACAGAGTTTAAATGTATTTGGCTACGGTGTACGTAATCTTCCGACTTCAACTCTATATACTGAGATCACGTGATACTTAATGTGATACCTGGGTGACATCTAACTAATTATATGACTTCTGAAGGTAATTGGTTGTTCCAGATCTTATTTAGGGGCTTTATAGCAAAGGGTGTGAGTACATATGCACGCACCACTTTTCAGTTGTTTACATTTTGAAACAAGTTCTTTTTTAAATTTCTCTTCAGCAATTTGGAATATTTTGTGTATGCCCATTACATGAAATTCAATTAAAAATCCATTTAAAATTACAGATTGTAATGCAACTAAATTTGAAGAACACCAAGGGGGATGAATACTTTTGCAAGGCACTATACCTAGAGAGTTTGCATCTATATTCTTTGAGGCTGTCTATTTACCTACACAAACGGATGCTGGCACAAAGACCGTACTCACTGCTGTATAAGCTGTATAAGGCCATAAGCAAAGAGGAAAATGCTCATACAGAGGCGGAGCACCTAGTGGCCGGGGACTTTGATTCAGGGAAACTTAAATCCAACAAGTTAAATGTGCAACCAGAGGGGAGAAAAAAATAAAATAATAATAATTCAACTCTAGAGCACCTTTATTCCACATACAGAGGCGAGTACAAAGCTCTCCCTCACCCTCCATTTGGCAAATCTGACCATAATTCTATCCTCCTGATTCCAAACAAAAATTTAAAGCACAAAGCACCAGGGACCCTGTCAAAAAAAAAAAATAATAAAATAAAAGGGGTCAGAAGAAGTAGATGCTTAACTACAGGACTGTTTTGCTAGCACAGAATGGAATATGTTCAGGGATTATTCTGATGGCATTGAGGAGTACACCACATCAGTCATTGGCTTCATCAATAAGTGCATCAATGATGTTGTCCCCACAGTGACTGTAAATACATACCCCAACCAGAAGTCATGGATAACAGGCAACATCCACATGGAGCTAAATGGTAGAGCTGCCGCTTTCAAGGAGGGGGACCTTAACCCGGAAGCGTATAACAAATCCCGCTATGCCCTCAGACGACCTATCAATACAGGACTAAGATCGAATCGTACTACACCAACTCTAATGCTCCTCGGATGTGACAGGGCTTGCAAACTATAACAGACTTCAAAAAGGTAAGCACAGCCGAGAGCTGCCCAGTGACACAAGCCTACCAGATGAGCTAAATTAATTATATGCTTGCTTCGAGGCAAGTAACACTGAAACATGCATGAGAGCATCAGCTGTTCCAACTGTATGATCACACTCTCCGCAGCCAATGTGAGGAAGACCGTTAAACAGGTCAACATTCACAAGGCCGCAGGGCCAGACTGATTACCACTATGTGTATTCCAAGCATGTGCTGACATCTTAACATCTCCCTCTGCAACTGGATCCTGGACTTCCTGACGGGCCGCCCACAGGTAGTAAGGGTAGGTAACAACACATCCACCATGCTGATCCTCAACACGGGGGCCCCTCAGGGGTGTGTGCTCAGTCCCTTCCTGTTCTCCCAGTTCACTCATGACGGCACAGCCAGGCACTACTCCAACACCATCATTAAGTTGGCCGATGACACAACAGTGGTAGGCCTGATCAACGACAATGACGAGACAGTCTATAGGAAGGAGGTCAGAGACCTGGCTGAGTGGTAAAAGGATAACAACCTCTCCCCTCAAAGTGATCAAGACAAAGGCGATGATTGTGGACTCCAGGAAAAGGAGGACTGAGCACGCCCCCATTCACAACGACAGGGCTGTAGTGGAGAAGGTTGAGAGCTATAAGTTCCAACAAACTTTCATGGTCGAAGCACACCAAGACAGTCGTAAAGAGGGCACGACAAAACCTATTCCCCCTCAGGAGATTGAAAAGAATTGGCATGGGTCCTAAGACCCTCAAAAAGGTTCTACAGCTGCACCGTCAAGAGCATCTCGACACGTTGCATCACTGCCTGCTATGGCAACTGCTCGGACTCCGACCGCAAGGCACTACAGAGGGTAGTGAGTACGGCCCAGTACATCACTGGGGCCAAGCTTCCTTCCATCCTGGACCTCTAAACCAGGCGGTGTCAGAGGAATGCCCTAAAAATTGTCAGACTCCAGCCACCCTCGTCATAGGACTGTTCTCTCTGCTACTGCTCGGCAAGCGGTAGGTCCAAGAGGCTTCTAAACAGCATCTACCCCCAAGCCAGAAGACTCCTGAACATCTAATCAAATGGCTACCCAGACTATTTGCATCATGCTCCACCTTTTAAGCTGCTGCTACTCTGCTATTATCCTTGCATGGTCACTTTACTTCTAGCGACATGTACATATTACTTAAATTACCTGGACTAACCGGTTCCCCCGCACCGGTACCCCCTGTATATAGCCTCACTATTGTTATTTTACTGCTGCTCCATTATTTGTTTTCATAAAACTGCATTGTTGGTTAAGGGCTTGTAAGTAAGCATTTCACTGTAAGGTCTACACCGGTTGTATTCGGCGCATGTGACAAATACAATTTAATGGAATGTAGGTCGCCCTGGTAGAATGATGAATTGTATCCATTGAGTGGGCATATGTTTTGCAAACAACAAAAGAAACGCGAGCCAACTGTCTCTTGCTAGTTGCCCAATTGAATGACATTAATTTTTTTACCTCTAACGTAGTCTCCTGCTGTGGTGTAAAAATTGTTGTGGACTTATATGGAATATCACATTTTTAAGCCCGCCCCCCACAACCCTCAGTCAGGAATTCATAAAACATTAATAAAATCACGTGCTCCTCCTTTTGCTCAGCTGTGACACTTGAAAACACACACACACAAAGTTTGGACAGACCTACTCATTCAAGGGGATTTTATTTGTATAATTTCCTACATTGTAGGATAATAGTGAAGACATCAAAACTATGAAATAACACATATGGAATCATGTAGTAACTGAAAAAATGATTAACCACCCCTTGCCTTGACAGCTTTGGACACTCTTGGCATTCTCTCATCCAGCTTCATGAGGTAGTCACGTGGAATGCATTTCAATTAACAGGTGTGCCTTGTTCAAAGTTTAATTTGTGGAATTATTTCCTTTTGTAACCTCTCTGGGACCGTTCGGGACGTGAGCGTCCCACCTCTCAACAGCCAGTGAAATTGCAGGGCGCCAAATTCAAAAACAACAGAAATCCCATAATTAAAATTCCTCAAACATAGAAGTATTTTACACCATTTTATAGACAAACTTCTCGTTAATCCACAGTGTCTGATTTCAAAAACGCTTTTCGGCAAAAGCACAACATATCATTATGTTAGGTCAGCAACTAGTCACAGAAAGCATTCAACCATTTTCCAACCAAAGAGAGGAGTCATAAAAAGCAGAAATATAGATAAAATTAATCACTAACATTTGATGATCTTCATCAGATGACACTCATAGGACTTCATGTTACACAATACATGTATGTTTTGGTCGGTAAAGTTCATATTTATATCCAAAAATCTGAGTTTACATTGGCGTGTTACGTTCAGTAGTTCCAAAACATCCAGTGATTTTGCAGAGAGCCACATCAATTTTACGGAAATACTCATAATAAACATTGATAAAAGATACAAGTGTATTGCATGGAATTTTAGATCCACTTCTCCTTAATGCATCCGCTGTGTCAGATTTTTTTTTAACTTTACCGAAAACGCACACCATGCTATAATATGAGTAGAGCGCTCAGAGCCCATACATATATCCACCATGTTGTGGAGTCAACATTAATCAGAATAGCATTATAAATATTCACTTACCTTTGATGATCTTCATCAGAATGCACTCCCAGGAATCCCAGTTCCACAATAAATGTTTGTTTTGTTCGATAATGTCCATAATTTATGTCAAAATAGCTCCTTTTGTTAGCGTGTTCAGTCCAGTAATCCATTCATAAAGCGCGTTCACTAGTTTCAGACGAAAAGTCAAAAAAGCTCCGTTACAGTTAGTAGAAACACATCAAACGATGTATAGAATCAATCTTTAGGATGTTTTTTACATAAATCTTCAATAATGTTGCAACCGGACAATTCCTTTGTCTTCAGAAATGAAGTGGAACGAGAGCTACCTTTCACGTGAGCGCGCGAGACTGAGCAAGAGGCACTCTGCCAGACCACTCACTCAAAGAGCTCTTATGAGCCCCTCCTTTAGAGTAGAAGCATCAAACAAGTTTCTAAAGATTGTTGACATTTAGTGGAAGCCGTAGGAAGTGCAAAATTACCAATATCCCACTGTGTATTCGATAGGGGCTAAGGTCAAAAACTACAAACCTCAGATTTCCCACTTCCTGGTTGGATTTTTTTCAGGTTGTTGCCTGCCATGTTATACTCACAGACATCATTCAAACAGTTTTAGAAAACGTCAGAGTTTTTGTCCAAATCTACTAATTATATGCATACTCTAGCTTTTATGGCTGAGTAGCAGGCAGCTTAATTTGGGCACGCTTTTCATCCAAAATTCCCAATACTGCCCCCTACCCCAAAGAAGTTGTGTTGTGACAAGGTAGGGGTGGTATAAAGAAGATAGCCCTATTTGGTAAATAGATAGCATTCTGCATAAATAAGACGGAATAAAAACAAGACAGTATTAAAATATAGGCCTTAACATACAGGCCAATATTGTGGAAAAGGGAGACAACTCAGTGTGGTACAAGTAGAACAGGGACCTCATGCCCTTTTGACACGGACTCAGCATAAATTACTTTCAGTTTAAGTCTTTGTGGGGGAAGGGGGGGCTAGGAAAATCCCACGACAAAAGCCCAGAGGCCCCGAAGTGTAATTAATAGCCAGGAAATTAATCTTCGGCAAGCAGCTTTTGTGGAGGGGGAGGATAAAAAGCTGTCACATGTCTCGTGGACATGATTGAGTCGTGGTGTGTGTGTGTGTGTGTGTGTGTGTGTGTGTGTGTGTGTGTGTGTGTGTGTGTGTGTGTGTGTGTGTGTGTGTGTGTGTGTGTGTGTGTGTGTGTGTGTGTGTGTGTGTGTGTGTGTGTGTGTGTGTGTGTGTGGGGGAGAAGGGCACGTTAGGTCACTTTTTGGAAGTGGAACAGATCAAGTGATGCTAATGATGTTTGCTGGTGTGATCGTCTTCGAGGGCCCTAGGGAACAAGTACAATGAGGGCGGGACAAGCCACAGAGACTTGGGTGGCCAAAGATTAGGTAAGCGGTTGGCTAAATTTAGCCCCAGGCTTTGACATGATCTCATTCTGCATTGGGGGAAACTAGGTGAATCTCATTGAATAGTAGTGATTGTGAAAAAATATATACAGTTACTTATCGGGATATTATTTGATGATATATCGTATCAACAATATCGCAATATTTTTGCACCAGTTGGCTGTATTTTTCCTTCATAGCTTGTTCTCCATCTTCTTTTTAAATAGGGAGCCAAATTTGTTTTCAGCACTTTTATTTCCATGACCGATCAAAACTTCTCATGGCTCTGTCTCTCTGCAGCACGCATATGGTGATGGCAAATCAAGATAAAATCACAGTAACGATTCACAATACATATTGTAATCGGCACCAAAGTATTGTCATAATATCATGAGGTCCCAGGAAATTCACCAGCCCTAATGACTAGGCAATACCAATTAATTTATTCCTCCCCTATCAGGCCTTACCATAAACAACTGTCTAGAAGTGGTCTGAGTGGAAAGGGAAAAAGTGAAAACTAGCTGAGAGGTTTGGAAGTCTTTATTTTCACTCTATTCATTGATTTACCACCTGGTGATCTTACCAGGCAAGCTGAAACTCCACCATGCAAAACCTGCTGAATAAAAGGCCCTCGGTAAATTGTATTTTCAACCAGCAACTATCAGGAAATGACACTGATCACACTTTTAAAAAGTGTTAGTTTCATCAACTGTTGTACAATATGATACAAAACACAGGAATAACTAATGTGACTGCCCTGGGCGTTTAAACCTAATGCTCATGGAGGAGAGGACCTAAGGATAAGGAAACCGCTTTATACTTTTGAGAGGCCCCCCATGTCAGCAGCACAAATGCAGTTAAAATTACTTGGACTTTATTTCTCTTTCTGTTGCATTTGCCAAGATTGTGAAACCATTTACAGGTCATCAAAATGCCAGCAGCGAAAAGCAAAGCCTCACTACACAGCTAACAGGGGCGTTGACTGCAGTCTAAAATATTAGACCATCCTCTGGCAGTCGATTTGCATAATGCATTATTCGAATGGAGGCTTGTTTTCCAATGAAGCCGCATCCACAGACATATCGGGTCAGAAATGGTTGGGGATGTGCACGGTGGGCAGGAGGGACCCCCGCGGACAGCAGCTGCAGATGGCTTTGTAAACATCCCATAACAAACCAGAAACTAATACTAACTAACATTTTGGATCTGCAGACATACAAGTATGAACTTGCCTTTAGTGATCTAACTTTTAGCAATGGACAACTCGCGGGGGAAAACTGATGGATACCCTTCAAGTAGTCTGTATTGAGAACTGGATCGCGCAACAGCTCTAAAGAACTAAGGCCTATTGATAAAAGAGGTATTTGATAAAAGGATCAAATTGAATACCAACACCCGACTATCAGTGATGGCAGCCTAAACAACCAAAGAGGTATTTGATAAAAGGATCCAATCGAATATCAACACCCAACTATCAGCCTAAACAACCACAAAAATATGAAAACGGCACACAAATATTTAAAGAGGAACACGCATGAAGGTACACACACAAAAATAAAAACAACGACACACAAACTCATATAGTAAACCATGAAAGCACACACTAATACAGGCATGCCTAAATAAAGGAAACACCAACATAAAGTGTCTTAATAGGGTGTTGGACCACCACGAGCCAGAACAGCTTCAATGCACCTTGACATAGATTCTACAAGTGTCCTCTACTGGGGGAGGGGATGCGAAACCATTTTCCACAAGACATTCCATTATTTGGTGTTTTGCTGATGGTGGAGGAAAACGCCGTCTCAGGCGTCACTTCATAAATCTCACGCAAGTGTTTAATTGGGTTTAAATATGGTGATTGGGACGGCCATGGCATATGGTTTACAACGTTTTCATTCTCATCAAACCATTTAGTAACGGGTCCTCCAGAGTGGCACAGTGGTCTAAGGCACAGCATCGCAGTGCTTGAGGCGTCACCAGAGAGCCGGGTTCAATCCCGGGCTGTGACGCAGCAGGTCGCGACCGGGAGACCCATGAGGTGGCACACAATGGGCCCAGCTGGGTTAGGGGGAGGGTTTGGCCGGCCAGGATGTCCTCGCCCCGTCGCACTGTACTGACTCGTGGCGGGCCGGGCGCATGCACAGTGACACGGTCGACAGTTGTAAATGTGTTTCATCCGACACATTGGTGCGGCTGGCTTCCAGGTTAAGCAAGCAGTGTATCAAGAAGCAGCGGCTTGTCAGGGTCGTGTTTCAGAGGACACATGGCTCTCGGGTTTCAGCAAAGGGACAAAACTAACTTCCAATTGGATATCACGATAACCGGGGAGAAAAAGGAGTACAAAAAAGTACCAAAAAAAGTATATATACATTTTTTTTTAAACATCACATTTACAGCAGCATTCAGACCCTTTACTCAGTACTTTGTTGAATCACTTTTGGCAGCCTTGAGTCTTCTTGGGTAAGACGCTACAAGTTTGGGAAACCTGTATTTGGGGAGTTTATCCCAATCTTCTCGGCAACCTGTCAGGTTAGATGGGGAGCATCGATACACTGATATTTTCAGGTCTCTCCAGAGATGTTCGATCTGGTTCAAGTCCAGGCTTTGGCTGGGCCACTCAAGGACATTCAGAGACTTGCCCTGAAGCCACTCCTCCGTTGTCTTGGCTGTGTGCTTAGGGTCATTGTCCTGTTGGAAGATGAACCTTCGCCCCAGTCTGAAATCCTGAATGCTCTGGAGCAAGTTTTCATCAAGTATCTCACTGTACTTAGCTCCGTTCATCTTTCCCTCGACCCTGACTAGCCTCCCTGTCCCTGAAAAACATCCCCACAGCATGATGCTGCCACCACCATGTTTCACTGTAGGGATGGTGCCAGGTTTCCTCCAGATGTGATGCTTGGCATTCAGGCCAAAGGTGTCAATTTTGGTTTCATCACACCAGAGAATCTTGTTTCTCATGGTCTGAGAGTCTTCAGGTGCCTTTTGGCAAACTCCAAGTGGGCTGTTATGTGCCTTTTACTGAGGAGTGGCTTCCGTCTGGCCACTACCATAAAGGCCTGATTGGTGGAGAGGGTTATCCTTCTGGAAGGTTCTCCCATCTACACAGAGGAACTCTGACCAACGCCCTTCTCCCCTGATTGCTCAGTTTGGCCGGGCAGACAGCCCTTGGAGTCTTGGTGGTTCTAAACTTCTTCCATTTAAGAATGATGGAGGGCACTGTGTTCTTGGGGACCTTTAATCTTGCAGCCATTTTTTGGTACCCTTCCCCAGATCTGTGCCTCAATCCTGTCTCGGAGGTCTAAAGACAATTCCGGCGACCTCATGGCTTGGTTTTTGCTCATCAGTTCTACTCGACAATGTGCAATCATTGGATAATAAAATGGATGAGCTCCGATCAAAACTAACCTACCAACGGGACATTAAAAACTAATATGTCATGTTTCACGAGTCGTGGCTGAACGAAGGCATGGAAAACATACTGCTGGCTGGGTTTTCCATGCATTGGCAATATAGAACAGCTGCCTTCTGTAACACAAGGGGTGGCGGTCTGTGTCTCCATTTGTAAATAACAGCTGGTGCATGAACTCGAAGGAAGTCTCGAGGTTTTGATCGTCTGATGTGAGAAAGACCTTTAAAACAGGTCAACATTCACAAGGCTGCAGAGCCAGTATCTCATAAGCTGTAGACCACACTATTTACCAAGAGAGCTTATCTATATTTTTTTCATGGCTGTCAATTTACCAGCACTAAGACGGCACTCAACGAGCTGTATAAGGACATAAGCAAAAAGGTAAATGCTCATGCAGAGGCGGCGCTCCTAGTTTCCCGGGGACTTTAATGCAGGGAAACTTACATCCACTTTATCTAATTTGTTACATGTGCAACCAGAGGGGAAAATAACTCTACCACCTTCACTCCGCACAGAGACGAGTACAAAAGCTCTCCCTACAATTGGCAAATCTGACCAAAACTCCATCCTCCCGATTCTTGCTTACAAGCAAAACCTAAAACAGGAAGTACCAGTGACTCGCTCAATAAGAAAGTGGTCAGAAGACGCAGATCCTAAGCTACAGTGTTTTGCTAGCATAGACTGTAAAATGTTCTGGGATTCTTTTCCAATGGAATTGAGGAGTACACCACATCAGTCACTGGGTTCATCAATAAGTGCTTTGATGACGTCGTCCCCACAGTGACCATACGTACATACTAGAGGTCGACCGATTAATCGGAATGGCCGATTAATTAGGGCCGATATCACGTTTTCACAACAATTGGAAATCTGTATTTTTGGGGGCCAATTTTATTATTTAAAAAAAAAGTGTTTATTTTTTATACCTTTATTTAACTAGGCAAGTCAGTTAAGAACAAATTCTTATTTTCAATAAAGGCCTAGGAACGATGGGTTAACTGCCACGTTCAGGGGCAGAACGACAGATTTTCACCTTGTCAGCTCGGGAGAGCCAATCTTGCAACCTTACAGTTAACTAGTCCAACGCAATAACGACCTGCCTCTCTCTCGTTGCACTCCACAAGGGGACTGCCTGTTAAGTGAATGCAGTAAGCCACGGTAAGTTGCTAGCTAGCATTAAACTTATCTTTAAAAAAACAATCAATCATAATCACTAGTTAACTACACATGGTTGATGATATTACTAGATATTATCTAGCGTGTCCTGCGTTGCATATAATCTGACTGAGCATACAGGCATACAAGTATCTGACTGAGCGGTGGTAGGCAGAAGCAGGCGCATAAACATTCGTTCAAACAGCACTTTCGTGCGTTTTGCCAGCAGCTCTTCGTTGTAAATTGCGTTTTCAAAAGTCAGGAGTTGTTCCCCTTGCTCTGCATGGGTAAGGCTGCTTCGATGGTGGCTGTTGAGGTTGTGTTGCTGATTCTACTGTTACACTGGCAATACTAAAGTGCCTATAAGAACATCCAATAGTAAAAGGTTAACAAAATACAAATGGTATAGAGAGAGAGAGAGTCCTATAATTCCAATAATAACTATACAACCTAAAACTTCTTACCTGGGAATATTGAAGACTCGTGTTAAAAGGAACCACCAACTTTCATATGTTCTCATGTTCTGAGCAAGGAACCCCCCCATTTTTACGCTGCTGCTACTCTGTGTATTATCTATGCATCGTCACTTTATTACTGCCTCCATGTACATAATACCTCAATTACCTCGAATAACTGGCGCCCCCCCACATGGACTCTGTACCGGTACCCCCTGTCTATATTGACTCTGTACCGGTACCCCCTGTCTATATTGACTCTGTACCGGTACCCCCTGTCTATATTGACTCTGTACCGGTACCCCCTGTCTATATTGACTCTGTACCGGTACCCCCTGTCTATATTGACTCTGTACCCCCTGTCTATATTGACTCTGTACCGGTACCCCCTGTCTATATTGACTCTGTACCGGTACCCCCTGTCTATATTGACTCTGTACCCCCTGTCTATATTGACTCTGTACCGGTACCCTCTGTCTATATTGACTCTGTACCGTCTATATTGACTCTGTACCCCCCTGTCTATATTGACTCTGTACCCCCTGTCTATATTGACTCTGTACCGGTACCCCCTGTCTATATTGACTCTGTACCGGTACCCCCTGTCTATATTGACTCTGTACCGGTACCCCCTGTCTATATTGACTCTGTACCGGTACCCCCTGTCTATATTGACTCTGTACCCCCTGTCTATATTGACTCTGTACCCCCCTGTCTATATTGACTCTGTACCGGTACCCCCTGTCTATATTGACTACCCCCCTGTCTATATTGACTCTGTACCGGTACCCCCTGTCTATATTGACTCTGTACCGGTACCCCCTGTCTATATTGACTCTGTACCGGTACCCCCTGTATATATTGACTCTGTACCGGTACCCCCTGTTTATAGCTAATGTTATTGTATTGTTGCTCTTTAATTATGTCATTTTTTTACTTCCGTTTATTTTAGTAAATAGTTTAACACTTATTTTTCTTAAACCTGCATTGTTGGTTAAGGGCTTGTAAGTAAGCATGTCACTGTAAGGTAAGTCTACACCGGTTGTATTCGGCGCATGTGACAAATAAAAAATGTATTTGGTGTGCCTTTCCAGAATATGTCCAATCAATTCAACTTACCGCAGGTGGACTCCAATCAAGGTTGTAGAAACATCTCAAGGATGGTCAATGGAAACAGAATGCATCATCGGGGGTTCAACTTCGAGGCTCATAGCAAGGGGTCTGAATGCTTATGGCAATACGGTAGATTTTATAAACGTGCAAAAATGTCTAAAAAAACTGTTTTCACCTTGCCATCGTGGGGTATTGTGTGTGTACTGATGAGGGTAAGAAAGTATTTTATCTATTTTAAAATAAAGCTGTAACGTAACTAAAAGTTGGGAAAAGTCCAGGTTTCTGAACACTTTCCTAATTCATTGTATACACAAACACATTTCCATAACAACCAAAACAGTCAGCTCACCCATCTCCTGCATGTTCTGGGCTTCAGTGGTTTCCCTCCCGTCCATGCTGTCCTCATCCTCAGCCTGGGACTGGCCTCTGCTACGACCCCTGAAAACGCACAGGGGGAGAAAAGCAGTCATTGATCTGATCTGCCTTTCAGGCTCTGCTCAAGGTAGTCCTGCATCAGGTTGGATACTCACAGTACCCACCGGGTGAGCAGCAATACATTTTTTTAAATAAAATTAATTCAACCTGTGGGCCGGCTCGCAGTTCAGAACAATTGCATTGCGGGTCGAAAACATTTAAATTCAAGATAATACACTTTTTAAAATCCCAGGAGCTTTTTGTGATGCAAATTCTACTCTGTGAGTGGCGATGCAGACATAAGGCTAGCATGCAGATCTACCACGCACAAATTGTGAAAATAAAAATATATTGTTCTTAATTCATGGCTTGGTTTTCTTCTATCCAAAAGTTGAATAGACATGCAGACAAATTCATTAATGCCCGACAGGGAAGTAGTAATAATAGATGTGTTTTGATGTCGGGTATCGGATGGGGCTGTTGCTGGTGTGGCTCCAGAAAAACAGACCCATGCCGAACTTTAGCTCAAGGAGGAACAGCATTGTCATTCAGGTCTGCCGCACAGAATGAGGAGCTGCCATTTGAAGTAGGATGAACAGTAAGAACAGTCTGCACGCTTAGCTCTGTGGTGAGGAACAGTAAGAACAGTCTACACGCTTAGCTCTGTGGCGAGGAACAGTAAGAACAGTCTACACGCTTAGCTCTGTGGTGAGGAACAGTAAGAACAGTCTACACGCTTAGCTCTGTGGTGAGGAACAGTAAGAACAGTCTACACGCTTAGCTCTGTGGTGAGGAACAGTAAGAACAGTCTACACGCTTAGCTCTGTGGTGAGGAACAGTGAGAGGAGAACTGCCTGTAAGGTCAGTGATGCAGAGAGGAAGTGCCTAAGGAGCAACCTAACTGTCCATTCATTTAATTTTTATTGATCCTTTATTTAACTGGGTAAGTCAGTAAAGAACAAATTCTTATTTACAATGACGGCCTACCCCGGCAGGCGCTGGGCCAATTATGTGCCGCCCTATGGGACTCCCAATCAGGGCCGTTTGTTATACAGCCTGGAATTGAACTAGGGTCTGTAGTGATGCCTCTAGTACTGAGATGCAGTGCCTTAGACCACTGCTCCACTCGGTAGCCGTTAAACAGACACTTGTTGACAAATGTATCTCAAAATTGGACTTGAGCGAAAGCTAATCATTTCAGTAACATTGGATAGTGTGGCGGACCAAGATCAGTTTCTCTTCACTTCTCTCTGGAGGTCTGAGCAGTTCAGTTCACAGCTCATCACTTCCCTCCTCAGTATTAACCAACGCTGTCAACACCGGTGTTTTAGACTCACACAGAGCAGTCAATGGGAACCACCGCTCCACCCGCAGTTATAGCTCAGCTGCTCATTACCACAGTGACGGTCACATTTCTTACCATCGAAGCCCGAGCTGCAAGTCCAGCAAAAACTATATTTATAAAAACGCTAAAGACTGAAAAACAGTGAAAATAAGCAAATACTAGCAATAACAGGGAATATTGGTAGTGTTTGAATTCAAATTGAGTAAGTAGACACGCCACAGGTGACATGGGGGGGTGGGGGTGGAAGAGACACACACAGAGACCGAGAGACAGACACACACACACACAGAGAGAGAGAAACACACAGAGAGAGAGAGAGAGACAGACAGACAGACACAGAGAGAGAGAGAGAGAGAGAGAGAGAGAGAGAGAGACAGACACACACACAGAGAGAGAGAGAGAGAGAGAGAGAGAGAGACACAGAGAGAGAGAGAGAGAGAGACAGACACACACACAGAGAGAGGATCTGTGTAATCTGAGGGAAATATGTCTCTCTATGGTCATACATTGGGCAGGAGGTTAGGAAGTGCAGCTCAGTTTCCACCTCATTTTCGAAAACAAATCCCATATCTACTGGGTGAAATTCCAGTGTGCCATCACAGCAGCAAGATGTGTGACCTGTTGCCACGAGAAAAGGGCAACCAGTGAAGAACAAACACCATTGTAAATACAACCCATATTTATGCATATTTATTTTGTGTCCTTTAACCTTTTGTACATTGTTAAAACACTGTACAACTGGGTAAGTCAGTAAAGAACAAATTCTTATTTACAATGACGGCCTACCCCGGCAGACGCTGGGCCAATTTTATATAATATGACATCTGTAATGTCTTTATTGTTTTGAAACTTCTGTATGTGTAATGTTTACTGTTCATTTTTATTGTTTATTTCACTTTATATATTATCTACCTCACTTGCTATGGCAATGTAAACACATGTTTCCCATGCCAATAAAGCCCCTTGAATTGAGACAGAGAGACAGAGAGATAGAGAGAGACACAGCTCTGACCACTACTCCAGGGTCAGTCAGAACACTGCCCTTCAGGGAAGTAGACCACATGATGCAGTCCACACCATGTATCAGTCAGATCGTCAGCCTACATATGCTGAGGTAACCTCTGGCAGAAGACCCCTAGAACAATCAGAGATAGGAGAGGTGCGCCAACTACTGCAACTAATATGCAGACTACTGAGCAAGACAGTCCCTTTAATTCACACACGGGCATGCACACACACACACACACACACACACACACACACACACACACACACACACACACACACACACACACACACACACACACACACACACAGGGTTGCAGATTGCATTGTACTTATTTTATTTGCAATCTTACTCCATTCTTATTCATTTGTTTACAAATATTTCTAAATGTATTGACACCGGTATTATAATAATTACTATATCTAATGGTATGTGTGTGTGTGTGTGTGTGTGTGTGTGTGTGTGTGTGTGTGTGTATATATATATATATAGTATTTTTTTTTTCGATGTACTTTACTCAAACCAGTGAATATCACTGATTATAAATGACATCATTAACTATCAGCTCTTGGAATACCCAGGGCCTATACTCTTCACATTTTGGTTATAAAACAACAAATCGAGAATTGATTAAAAACATCAAGGGACAGGACATCATAATCCTACTGGAAACATGGTGTCGTGGAGACATAGATACTCAGTGTCCCTCAGGCTATAGAGAAAGTTTACTACCATCAATCAAACATAAAAATGTTAAACGGGGCCGAGACTCAGGTGGAATCATCATTTGGCATAAGCAGGACTTAGCACTGAATGAAATGAAAAAAGGTACCACTCACATTTGGCTAAAACTTAACAATGGTACAATTACATTTACATTACATTTAAGTCATTTAGCAGACGCTCTTATCCAGAGCGACTTACAAATTGAGACAATCTATTGTGACAATGATGTATACATATACATACATACAGACCACAGACACCATTGTCAGATCAACGTGTTTCTGAAGAAATTAGCCGGCAATATTCATTTAAAAAATACAGCCCAATAAACTGTACAACATAAACCAATCGTACAGATGGGATTCAAACAGTGCAGAGACATTCATTGAAACATTGAACTCAAATGAAATGATGAACTCTATACAGTTTTTCAATAACTCACAGTACCAAAACAATAAAGATGGTGTCAATTCAGCTACCCAAAACATCAACTGCATATTCCAAAAAGCAGCACCGAAAGCTAATTTGAGAAAACCAAAGCAATGCAACATCAGAAGCAAAAATCAAAATGTTTCTGACAAATGGTTTGATAATGAATGTAAAACTATTAGAAAACACCTAAGACAAATGGTTTGATAATGAATGTAAAACAATTAGAAAACACCTAAGACAAATGTCAAACAACAAACATAAGCAGCAAAACAACCCCGAGCTACGATATGAATACTGTGAAACTCTGAAACACTAGAAACAAACACTGAAATGCAAGAAATTGAATGATACCTACATGACACTTGATGAAATTGAAAACGCAATTGACCAACATCAGTTCTGGGACATGTGGAACAATTTAAGCACAACAACGCCACAAGAATTAGCCATACAAGATGTAGGAATTTGGAAAACTTATTTTGATAATATATACAAAAACATCCCACAAAAAGACTTACAACAGAACCAATTAGAAATTAAAGAAAAATAGAACATCCTTGAATCGGTCATTAAAAACAACCAAAATCCATTAGATTACCCAATAACCCAACAAGAACTAAATTAAAAGCTCAAATCTATAAAATCAAAGAAGGCTTGTGGTGTAGACAACATCAGGAATGAAATGCTGAAAAACAGCACACCTGAGTTGCAAAATGCTGAGCTTAAATTGTTCAACATGGTTTTAACTTCTGGCTGCTTCCCTGATGTCTGGAACCAGGGGAGATGAGCCCCTATCCACGAAAGTGGAGACAAATTAGACCCCAATAATTACAGGGGAATTTGCGTAAACAGTAACTTGGGAAAGATGTTCTGTAGCATTTTGAATTCAAGAATTCAAATAAGTAAAATGTCAAATTGGCTTTCTCCCCAACCATCGCACTACTGACCATAGATACACTTTACACACACTAATTAATAAACACGTCCACAAAAAAATAAAAAAATAAATAAAAGGTCAACAGAACATTAATATTCTGTGTTCTGTGTTCTTCAACAGAACATTGTTCTTCAACAGAACATTGTTCTTCAACAGAACATTGTTCTTCAACAGAACATTGTTCTTCAACAGAACATTGTTCTTCAACAGAACATTGTTCTTCAACAGAACATTGTTCTTCAACAGAACATTGTTCTTCAACAGAACATTGTTCTTCAACAGAACATTGTTCTTCAACAGAACATTAATATTCTGGAGCAATATTACCATAATTGGGCCCTGGCAGTAAATTTACAAAAAAACTAAAATCATGATTTCCCCCAAAAAAAACAGATGTCTAAAAGACAAATATAAATTCACCCTGAACAACACCTTAATTGAACACACTAAAAATGACACCTACCTTGGTCTGACCATATCTGCATTGGGAAACTTTAATATGGCAGTGAATGCACTCAAAGAAAAAGCACGCAGAGCAATAATATGCAATAAAAATGAAATTATTCAAAATCAACATCCCAATTAAAATTTGGACTAAAATATTTGATAGTGTAATAGTGTAATCCTACCAATAGCTCTTTATGGAAGTGAGGTTTGGGGGCCATTCAATAAACTGGACTTTAATGTCCAAAGAAATACACCAACTAATGCATGTAGGGCAGAATTGGGCCGCTTTCCAGTAATAATGAAAATACAGAAAAGATCATTAACATTTTGGCTACATCTAAATTCAAGTCCAAATTCGAGTCTGCAATTTAAAGCACTTCAAACCCAAGAGCTGAGCCCAGAAACGAGTCCTCTCAGTCAGCTGGTGTTGGACCTCACCAACCAAGCTGACACCAGCACTGCTTCAAAAGAAAGAATTCCAATAAGCAAAATCATGAACCAATCAAAGGAATCATATTTAAAATACTGGAAAAACGAAACAAAATCACAAAGCCGACTAAATTGCTATCTGACCCTAAACAGAGAATATGAATTGGCTGATTATCTCTACTCAGTCAGAGATACGAAGCAGAGACAGATCCTTACCAAGTACAGGCTGAGTGACCACCGATTGGCAATAGAAACCGGCAGACATAAAAAGACATGGCTACCCAAAGAGGAGTGTGTATGTGGTCACTGCATGACAGGGGAGGTGGAGACAGAGATGCACTTTCTCCTTTACTGTGAGAAATATTCTTCACAAAGAGATTCATTATTCACAGAAATGACTACATATATTCCACATTTTTACAAATTGAACCCAGAGGAAAAACTAAGAATACTCTTGGGTGAAGGAGCAATGGCTCCTCTTGCAGCCAAATATGTATTTTCCTGCAATAACCTGAGGGACACTGAATAATAACATCTGCATAGTAAACAGTAACTTACTTATTATTACTATTACTGTAATTACTATAATTACTAATGTTTATCATTCCAAATATGGTGATAACAGTATTAAAGTGATAACAGTTTAGTGATGGTAGTAGTAGTCGTAGTAATGATGATTGTAGTTGTAGTATTGATATAAAGAAGAAGATGACCGTTATTTAGTTATAAGTTAGTTATAGTTTCATTTT